>NC_081417.1:9602196-9866035 GCF_949786415.1 Peromyscus eremicus | reverse complement strand
CACATTGAGGCATGGTCAAACTCTCAAGGTCAGGCTAGCAACAGAGTGAGTATACCACTGAGACTGGATGCAGACTGGGTAGAAGGCGGAGGGTGACCTTGCAATTCTGCTCTTCCTGCCTCTAACTCCTTAGTGCTAGGACTACAGGTGTGGACCACCAGGCCAGGTTTGTAGTGCTGGAGACTGAACCTCAGGGCTGCTTACAATCCACAGAAAACGACCAACTGAAGCACACTGGCCCTGCTGCCGCATCTCAGTGTTTGTTCATGGCAGACACATCCAGGAAAGGTGTGAGGTAACATTTCCACTGCTTTTTCCAATCAGCAACACTTTACAGTTTCTCTTTTGAAGTTGTGTAATTGGAAACAGAAATGAAAGAACACACACACAAAGAACAGAACAGGAGAACAAAGGGAGCTCGTAGGAGAGGGAGGAGGGCGGTGTGTGCAGGGGATATGCGCAAAGCATCGCAAAGCATCATGCATTATACAGTTCCATGAAAACGGCCAAAACTGAACCAGAGAACAAGGCACAGTGGTCAAAAGCACATACCCCAGAGTGCGTGGGTTGGAACTGGTTCCAGTCATTCTCTAGCTCAACCATATCTTGGGCAAATTACTATTATTTCAAAACTGAGTAAAGATTTATTTTCATTTTTAATTCTACAGATGTGTGTCTGTGTGGCTAAGTGTGCACATGTGCAGGTGCCCACGGATGCCTAGAACTAGAGTTACAAGTAGGTGCGTGCTGCATGGGATGGATGTGGGGAACCAAACTCGGTCCTCTGCAAGAGCAGTGTCTGTTTAAAGAGCTGTTATCAAAGGAGCCAGAGGACTGATCTCTGGGTACTTTCTACTAATATTATTATCCAAGTTGCACCCCTAATTCCAGTAGGAAGGTCTTTATAGCTCATATTTCAGTTTTTACTTCACAAGTCATTTTTATTTCTTATTCTCAGAGAAATATCATTTTCAGCAAAAAGGTGTTTTTCTCACTAGAGGAATTTTACCTTCCAAGTTTTTGCCCTTCTCCACTAAAAGCCTTAAATCGCAATCTGGGTTTTATATACTCTTGGTCTTGATGATCCTCCATATCCAGATTTACTTGGTTGCCATGGACCAGTCGCTGAAGCTCCAGAGGAATCTCTCTTAAAAAGAGGGAGAGAAGGTTTTAGTTAAGATTGTTTAAAAGTACACTACTCCATTGAGGTGACTATAATTAAATCATGAGCTACATGGTAACAAAAATTTCCATGGTGGTTTTGGGGTCCACATAGATTATTCTTTCTTCAGGTTACATCACACTTTTTTAAGTCTGATACTTAATTTAAATTGTATGAGTGTTTTGTCTCTATGTATGTCTATGTACCATGTGCATGCCTGGTGCCCTTGGAGGATAAATATGGCCCTGTGACTGGAGTTACACATGGTTGTAAAGCACCATGGGAATGCTGGTCCCCTGAAAAAGCAGCCAGTGCTAAGCCATCTCATCCAGCTAGTCACACTGTTCTTTAGTGACTCTTAACATAGAAATGTTTTGGATGTCACAACGACCTTTGAGTATCTTTAGAAAGTCAAATTATAAGACAGTAATTGATGTTTAAATTAGCACAAGAGAATTCTTATATGAGTTAAAAGTTAATTCAAATACTTTTGTTTCTTTCTTGAAATAGGGTCTCACATTGTGGCTCAGGCTAGGCTGGAATGCAGTGTATAGATCAGGCTAGTTGCAAACTCACAGCAATCCTCCTGCTTTAGACTCTCAAGTACTGGGAGTCTGCATGTGTTTATTTCTAATAATAAATTAGAAGTTGTATAAACTGATGCCAAGGTGTTTCAGTGTCAGATGACTGGTGACACTCAATGTTTCAGCATGAGGGGTGGGGCTGTGAGACATGGCCATGGCGGAGTTATCTTTTTTAAATTAAAAATTGTTTTAGGTCACAGAAGGACAGATGAGTGACGTGGTTGCCAGCTGAACTGCCTCACTCCCAAATTCTGTTCCCAAGGAACCATCCCACATCACACACCCTCCTAGCCTGTCTCCAACCCCAGCAGACTCCCTCTGCTTATGCACAGGCCACACCAGTCAGAAGAACAGAGACTCCCCTGTTGCAACAAAAGCCAAGCTAGCCACCAGAAGGTCAGCCCCCCACTTTGCCAGAGACTCTCTACTAGATCAGAGGTCACGCCAGCCACAAGAAATCCAGGCTACAAAGACCAGAAGACTAAAGAGGAACAGAATACAAGAGAAGGAAGAGAGAATCTCAGGCACAGAAAATACGATAGAATAGATTCATCAGTTGAAAATGTTATATCTAAAAAACTAATGCCAAACATCCAAACATCCAGGAAATCTGGGACACTATGAAAAGACTAAACCTGAGAATAATAGGAATAGAAAGAGAAGAATCCCAGCTTGAAAACCCGGAAGATGTATTTAACAAAATCATAGAAGAAAATTTTCCTAACCTAAAGAAGGACATGCTTATAAATGTACAAGAAGCATACAAATAGATTTGATCAGAAAAAAAGTCCCTTTGCCAAATAATAATCAAAACACTAAACATACAGAATACAGAATATTAAAAGCTGCAAAGGAAAAAGACCAAGTAACAAATAAACATAGACCTATTAGAATTATACTGGACTTCTCAATGGAGACTCTAAAATCCAGAAGGGCCTGAATAGATGTCCTGCAGACTCTAAGAGACCAAGGATACCAGCCCAGACTAATATAGCCAGTAAAACTTTCAATCACTATAGATGGAGAAACCAAGATATTTCATGACAAAGCCAAATTTAAACAATATCTGTCCACAAATCCATCCCCACAGAAGGTACTAAAAGGAAAACACGAACCCAAGGAAGTTAATTACAACTACAAACGCACAGGCAATAAATAATTTCACATCAGCAAAACCCCAAAACAGGGAAACACACATGCACAATACTACTACCACTGCCAACAAAATAATAGGAATTAACAATCATTGGTCTTTAATATCTCTCAATATCAATGGGCTGAATTCCCTAATAGAAAGACACATGCTAACAGAATGGATACAAAAACAGGATCCATTCTGCTGCTACTTACAAGAAACACACCTCAACATCAAATACCGACATCACCTCAGAGTAAAGGGCCAGAAAAAGATTTTCCAAGCAGTAAAGGGCCAGAAAAAGATTTTCCAAGCAAATGGACCAAAGAAGCAAAATGGTGTAGCTCTTCTAATATCTAATAAAATAAATTTCAAACCAAAATTAATCAAAGGAGATGGAAAAGGATATTTCATACTCCTCAAAGGAAAAATCCATCAAGATGATGCTTCAATTCTTAATATTTATGCCCCAAATGCAAGTCACCCATATTTGTGAAAGAATTATTACTACAGCTTAAAACACATTGAACCTCACATATTAATCATGGGAGACATCAATACCCCACTCTCACTAATGGATAGGATATCCAGAGAGAAACTAAACCAAGAAATAATGAAGCCAACAAACCTATGATTTAAACAGACCAAACAGATATCTGCAGAACATTTCACACAAACACAAAAGAATATACCTTCTTCTCAGCATCTCATGGAACATTCTCCAAAATGTACTACATACTCGATCACAAAACAAGTCTCAAAAGGTACAAGAAAATTTAAATAATCTCCTGTATTCTAGCAGGACACTAAAGATTAAAGCTGGATATCAACAACAACAGAAAGCCTACAAACGCAAAGAAACTGAACAACTCCCTACTGAACAACTATTGTGTCAAGGCAGAATTAAAGAAAGAAATGAAAGACTTCCTAGAATTCAATGAAAATGAATGCAAAACATATCCAAACTTATGGGACAAAATGAAAGCAGGGCTAAGAGGAAAGTTCATATCACTACCTGCCTTTATAAAGAGATTGCAGTGATCTCATACTAGCAACCTAACAGCATACCTGAAAACTCTAGAACAAAAAGAAGCAGACACACTCAAAAGGAGTAGACTGGCATGAAACAATCAAACTTGGGGCTGAAATCAATAAAATAGAAACAAAGAGAACAAAACAAAGAATCAATGAAACAAAGAATTGGTTCTTAGAGAAAATCAACAAAATAGACAAACCCTTATCCAAACTAACTAAAAGACAAAGAACATCCAAACTAACAAGATCAGAAATGAAAAGGGAGACATAACAACAGACACTGAGGAAATGCAAAGAATCATCAGGTCATACTTCAAAAACCCATACTCCACAAAATTGGAAAATCTAAAAGAAATGAACAATTTTCTCAATAGATACTACTTACCAAAGTTAAATCAAGATCGGATAAACTATTTAAATAGACCTATAGTCCCTAAGGAAATAGAAGTAGTCATTACAAGTCTCCTGACCAAAAAAGACCCAAGGCCAAACAGTTTTAGCACAGAATTCTACCAGACTTCTAAAGAAGAGCTAATACTCCTCAAATTATTACCCAAAATAGAAACAAAAGGAACTTCGCCAATTCATTTTATGAGGCCGCCGTCACCCTGATACCCAAGCCACTCAAAGATTCAACAAAGAAAGAGAATTACAGACCAATTTTCCTTATGAATATTGATGCAAAAATACTCAATAAAATACGCATAAACACAATCCAAGAACACATCAAAAAGATCATCCACCATGATCAAGTAGGCTTGATGCAGGGATGGTTCAACATATGAAAATCTGTCAATGTACCCATCATATAAACAAGATGCAAGGATGGTTCAACATATGAAAATCTGTCAATGCACCCATCATAAAAACAAGATGCAGGGATGGTTCAACATATGAAAATCTGTCAATGTAATCCACCATATAAACAAGTTGAAAGAAACACACACACACACACACACACACACACACACACACACACACGATCATCTCACAGGATGCTGAAAAAGCTTATAAAAAAATCCAACACTCTGTCATGATAAAAATCTTGAAGAGATTAGGGATACAAGGGACACACCTAAACATAAAAAAAGGCAATTTACAGCAAGCCTGGAGCCAACATCAAATTAAATGGAAACTCAAAGCAATTCCACTAAAATCAGGAACAAGACAAGGTTGTCTACTCTCTCAATATATATTCAATATAGTATTTCAAGTTGTAGCTAGAGCAATAAGACAACTAAAGGAGATCAAGGAGATAAAATTGGAATGGAGTAAGTCAAAGTATTACTATTTGTAGATGATATGATGGTATACATAAGTGATCCCAAAATTTCTACCAGGGAGCTCCTACAGCTGATTAACACCTTTAGTGAAGAGGCTGGACACAAGATTAACTTAAATAAAAAAATCAGTAGCATTCCTATACACAAATGTCAAATGGACTGAGAAATAAATCAGGGAAAACAACACTCTTCACAATAGCCAGAAATAATATAAATTATCTTGGGGTAACTCTAACCAAGCAAGCGAAAGACCTGTATGATAAAAACTTCAAGTCTTTGAAGTAGGAAATTAAAGAAGACATCAGAAGGTAGAAAGATCTCCCATGCTCATGGATCGGTAGGATTAGCACAGTAAAAAACGATCATCTTACCAAAAGCAATCTACAGATTCAATGCAATCCCCATTAAAATCCTAACACAATTCTTTACTGACTTTGAAAGAACAATACTCAACTTCATATGGAAAAACAAAAAATCCAGGATAGCTGAAACTATTCTACACAATAAATGAACTTCTGCAGGTATCATCTCTGATTTCAAACTGTACTACAGAGCAATGGTAATAAAAACAGCATGGCATTGACATGAAAGTAGACACATTGACCAATGCAATCAAATCAAAGATCCAGACGTAAATCCACTTACTTATGGATATCTGATTTTTGATAAAGGAGCCATATATAACAGAAAAAAGACAGCATCTTCAACAAAGGGTGCTAGTCTAACTGGATGTCAGCATTGTGTGCATTGGCACAGGAGACAACTTCCTGAACAGAACACCAATAGCGTAGGCAAGGAACTAAGATCAACAATTGATAAATGGGACTTCATGAAACTGAAAAGTTTCTGTAAGGCAAAGGACACCATCAATAGGACAAAAAGGCAGCCTACAGAATGGAAGAAGATTTTCACCAATTCCATATCTGACAGAGGGATGATCTCCAAAATATATAAAGAACTCAAGAAACTAGACATTAACTAAATAATCCAATTAACTGGGGTACAGATCTAAACAGAATTCTCAACAGATGAAACTCAAATAGCCAAGAAATACTTAAAGAAATGTTCAACAGCCTTAGCCATCAGAGAAACGTAAATCAAAACAACTGGGATTATCTTACACCTGTCAGGATAGCTAAGATCAAAAACGTAAGTGACAGCTCAAAGTGTCCAGGATCTGGAGCAAGCATTCGCCCCCACTGCTGATAGAGTGTAAACTTGCACAGCCACTTTGGGGATTAATATGGTGGTTTCTTAGAAAACTGGGAATTGAGCTACCTCAAGAACTCAGCCATACCACTCCTGGGCACATACCCAAAAGACATTCCATCCTATCACAAGGGCACTTGCTCACCTATGTTCATAGCAGCTTTACTCATAATTGCCAGAAACTGCAAACAATAGAATGTTTTAGATGTTCCCCAACTGAAGAATGAATAAAGAAACTTTATTCATGTGGTACATTTACACAATAGAGTATTACTCATCTGATACAAACAATGACATTATGAAATGTATAGGCAAATGGATAGAACTGAAAGACAAACGTGGTACATACTCACTTATAAGTGGATATTAGCTGTAAAGTAAAGGATAACTGTGCTATAATCCATAGACCCAGAGAGGCTAAGTAACAAGGAGGGCTCAAGAGGGGACGCAAGGATCTCCCAGAGGAGAAATAGGACAGATTTTGCTGGTGGACTGGGGACCAGTGGAAGTTTAGAACAGGAGGATCAACTGTGAGAAAGGGACACTGAGAGAAATAAGTGGAATTGGGGAAAATTTCAGCAGTGAGATGGAAACCTAGTGAAATGGAAACCCCATGCAATCTCCAAGAGTAACCCTAGCAAAGACTCTTAGTAATGGGGGACACAGAGCCTGAACCAGCCATCTTCTGCAACCAGGCAAGGCCTCAAGTGGCGGGACTGAGACACCAACCCAGCCACAAAAACCTTCAATCTGCAGGTTGTCCTGCCCACAGAGTATACTCGGATCAGAGCCTAGCAGAATTGTCATCAAACAGACCATGAGACATCATTCAGCAACTGAATGGGGGCAGATACAAAGTCCTACAGACAACATTAGGCACAGTCAGGGGAGTCCTTTGGAGTAGGGGGAAGGAAGGATAGCAGGAACCAGAGGGGTGACGGACCCCAAGAGAACATGGCCCACAGAATCAGTTGACCAGGACTCATGGTGCCTCACTGAGTCTCCTGGTCAAATTTCATTAAAAGGGCTCTACTTCAATTTCTCTGTGGGCTTTTCCTGCTACGTAACCTCACAACTCATCACCAACCTTATGCCTTTAGTTGCATTTCTACTTAGGAAAAACTCTACAGCAGGAGTGGGGTATTGATATAATAGGCCTGCCCATGCAGCACTTTGTCGAGTACTGTAGTGGAACTTAGTGGACCATCCTAGTAGGAACATGGTTGACAGTAAAGCTGCGTGCAATGTGGACTATGGAAGCTCAGCTCAAGAGATTTCAGAGGAGAACAACAGTGGTAACTGGGCTAGAAATAACCCGGCAAAGAATATGGCTGGTTTTTGCCTTAGTCCTAAGAATCTGCCTGAGGCTAAGTTGAACAGTTCTGGACTAATCTGGTTGGCAGAGGACATTTCAAGAGAGTCTAGTATTGACTGTCAAGTGGTTATTAGTGGTCACTCTTATGTAGGTCTACAATGAAGAAGGGCAAGCAGGGCAAAAAGAAAGATAAGATGTACAGTTTGAAGAGAAAGAAAGCAGCGGGAAATGTAATGTTGGAGTCATGCTTTGTGCTGAAGGAGATAAGAAGGGAATAAAGGGAGTGGCACCCTCAGGGAAATCCCACCCAGCTAATCCTGCAGCCTGTGAAGAGAAAAGTCCTACAGTGTCACCTGTGTCTAATGAGCAGCAACAAATCAAAACTTATGTACACGTAATTCAAGGGAGGAGCTAGATTTCATCCCAGGCAGGCAGCAAAGTCTGGCAGCTTTGGCCACAGGGTTCTGGCTTTACAGTTGTAAAGGATACAAGAGAACAGGGTTCAAGAGGAGTTGCTGAGTCGGGCGGTGGTGGCACATGCCTTTAATACCAGCACTCGGGAGGCAGAGGCAGGAAGTTCTCTGTGAGTTCAAGACCAGCCTGGTCTACAGAATGAGATCCAGGACAGACACCAAAACTAGACAAGAGAAACGCTGTCTCAAAAAAAAACCAAAAAAAAAAAAAAAAAAAAAAAAAAAAAAAAAAAAAGAGGAGTTGCTGAGGACAGGTGTGTGGAAGGGGTGTCCCTACATGGAGACCCAGAGAGGCCAATTGGTGAAGCTGTGAAAGTGAAGCTTGGATTATTTTGGAGATCCCAAGATGTTGGAGATGCCAAACCATGGGATATTTGCCAAAGAGAGCTGCAGACAGGGAGAGGAATGAGCCTAAGAGAGAAAAGTGTGTTGTAGTCAACAACGCTGGAAGTATTCAAATTGGAATACTCAGTCCCCAGTTGGTAGAACTTTTGAGAAGGATCAGAATTCATGGCTTTGGAGGAGGTACGTCACTGGGGGTGGGCTTTGAGGTTTTAAAGCTCACACCATTCCTAGCTGGCTCTCTGCCTCATGCCTGTGGATTGGATGTAAGTTCTCAGCTACTGCTTGAGTGGTTGATATGCCTGCCTGCCTACAGCCATGCTTTCAGTAATAATGATTATGGACTCACCCTCAGAAACTGTATACTCCCATTATATGCTTTCTTTTATAAGTTGCCCCAGTCATGGTACCTTGTTAACAGTAAGCAGGATAGAGGCTTAATGGATAGGCAGATAGAGCTATTCCATTTATTATCATATTTCTTCTTGGAGCAAAGCCCATAGTGTCATGACATTTAAGAGGTACAATTATCCAATGTCTTTTTTCCACAAAGATCCACCTCCCCAAAGTCACTTATGGAATATGTCATAGCAATTTATTCTTGAAAGCTAGTAGTGTATACAGAACAGTTAAAAGAGAAACAGGGCCTGGAGAGACAAGCTACTTGGTCAAATAGTTGCCACACAAGCATGACGACATGAGCTCAATCTCAAGAGAACCCGTGTAACAAGGCTGGATGTGGTACTATGCGCTGGTATTCCAGCAGTGGGCCACAGATCCCTGGGGCTGTGACTAGCCAGCCTAGCCTATTTGATAAGTTCTAGGCAAGTGAGAGAATACCACTGAGATTGACCTATGACCTCTACATGCACATGTACATATATGCAGTAACAGGAACATACATGGACATAATCAAAAGAGTTCTATTCAACATAATAAAGAGAACACAAATAATTCATCTTACCCTCTCTTAACAGATTCCAAAAACTGAGCATTTGTTGGGTCATTGTAAGGTCTCAATTCTCCATCATCTAAACTAAAACCATTGCTCCACAGCTTCAGCAAAACTTGAACCTTTTGGAGACAGGGCAAAAAAAAAAAAGAATTCATCTCCAAACAATTTTAAGTTTCAATGTTGTCTCTCCTAACTTACTACCTGATTAATTTACCTTAAAATACAGAGATATTTGTTTTAGTCAAAGCTAAACATGTGTGTCCATGTGTTTACTTAGCAGGTTTATTTTTAGCTTAAAACACTGAAAATAGCTGCAAATATCAAAGTCCCATGGGTGGAGGCTGGCTCTGAGTTATCACTCAGAGCTCACTGAGGAAACAGAAGCATCGAGAAGACAGACTCCATTTGGTACCTGTGATTCAGACCTTTCATCCACACTCCAAATCTCTCTAGTTCTACAGCTTAAACATTCACACCAAGAGGCAAGGGAGACCTTCTAAGATACTGTTAATATCTAAAATAAATCTGTAATTTTAGTATTTCCAAATGCAACAGAAATAATGATTTCACATGTTTTTATAATTTAATTCATGTTGTATTATAAAAATAGACAATTCTAAAGAAAAAATTTTAAGAATTATACACTCTGCTGGGCAGTGGTAGCATACGCCTTTAATCCCAGCATTCAAGAGGCAGAGGCAGGCAGATCTCTGTGAGTATGAGGCCAGTCTGGTCTACAGTGTGAGTTCTAGGACTGCCAGGGCTACACAGAGAAACCGTGTCTCGAAAAAACAAACAAACAAAAAAACCCTAAAAATTACACATTCTAATACAGCAGTAGAAATATTGCGACTGAAAACACACCGGTTCTTTAACTCATACTTCAAAAACTAATAAGAGAGACTGTATTTATAGTGTCAACAATTCAGAAAGGGGAGACAACTATGAACTAGAGGTGAATGCTTGAACATTTTGATGACTGTACCTACATCTTGCAGCTGATTTTCTCCATAGATGTACTCTGAACGCTTACAGAAGGAACTGCCCAATCTGTATCCTCCACCTGTAAATGACTGAAATACACGATAAATGGGTTAAGAGTTCACTATGGCTTAAAGTCAAAACATTATTTGTATACTTGATATTTCAAAACTAGACAAATAATTATTGGCCAGATTCATAGTGACTAGGAAAATAAAATAACCTTAAGTTATAAGTAAGTGTATGTGAGAAATTAAATGTGTTTTCATATAAATATTAGCAACTCAAAATGTGAAACAACTTAGTCTGATCCCCAGAAGCCACATGGTAGGAGAGAATAGGCTCCTACAAGCTGTCCTCTGACTGCCACATGTGGGTTGTGGATATGTTTGTACATGAGCACACACATAAAATAAATAATTACAACAACCAAGAATTCTGTATGTATTTTACAGGCTTTTAAATGTTTTTGATGTTTCTAATTGAAACAGAAATTACATCACTTTCCCCCCTCCAGCCCCTCTCACACACCCCACTCTCAAGTTGATAGCTTCTTCTTCTTATTGTTACATACATGCATGTTATATAAATCCATATCTCATTCTGAATGTTTTTGTTGGTGGTGTGTATATGGTTTCAAGGCTGACCACTCCGTATTGGATAACCAATAAGAGACTCATCCCTGGGAAAGGTAATTCTCCTTTTCCCAGCAATCAACAGTTGCCTGTCGTTTTTAGGGGTGTGACCACATGCAATTTTCCCCCTTCCATGTTAACATGTAGATTGAAACTGCCATTGTTTCAGTTCTGTTTACACTGCCATTTCTAGGAGACTGTTTCACAGCTGGCTTCCTGGTGTTCTGGCTCTTACAGTCTTTCCGCCCCCTCTTCTGAGATATTCTCTGAGCCATAGATGCAGGAGCTGTGGTGCAGATGTATCTGTTGGGGTTGAGCTTACCCATGACCTGTTGATCTCTACACTGTGGCCATTTGTGGTTTCTTGTGATGGCCTCCATTTTAAGCTGTTTTCTTAGCTACAGTAAGTCAGCTATGATCACACTTTTGATCTTGCTATACTGAATACATAGTCTTCAGGTAGGATAATTTGAGGAGAAATGGCTTTTCTCTTAATTACTGCATCACAAATGTGCTTTAAATTACAACCTTGCTTTGTTTTGCATACTAAATTAACTCCATGCCTTTTTTTTTTTTTTTTTTACAGAACTGAAGAACTTGGAAATGTTCAAATGACCTCAAGGCTTGACAGAAGGAAGTTTTCTAGCTGTTGCCAAATAAAGACTAAAACTGAAGTTTCATGGAGAACAGACATTCCCAACAATGGGTGCCAAGATCGTAAGGGCTTTACCAAGACACACGTCCAAGCACCTCTAACGTCCCAGACAGTTAAGACAGCACTGACCTTGGCTTTGTCATCACTTGAAGATCTTGTAGCTTCACTTAGAGGGACGGCCCCATGTTCCCTTGCCTCTTTGAAAAGTTCATTCACAATTTTCCCAGTTGGAGGTTGAACTATATGTAATCCACCATATTCCTGTTCACCTGAATAAAGCCTTTAAACATCACAGCTCATAAATAAAAACTCAGAATAGACATAAACTACTCTATAATAAGAAGCTACACAGTCATATGAAATAACTCTTATTTATTAAGTAGTACCTGAGTTCATCAGAGACATGTAACTTTAAGAGGGAACTCAGGCAAATATAAGATAGGGATAGTTTGTATCCCTTCTGAGTTTGTGGAGATTCTGACAATTTCAGGAAGCAACATGGCAACTGGAGTCCTTGTTTCCTCCCTCAGCCCTGGGTGACTGCTTAGGGATTGCTATTTTCACAGAATAAGCTCTGCTCCTGCGGTGGGGAAGCACTGCCGACACCCAGGGGCTGTCTTGCCCTGCCCCATATGGCTATACAATGAACGTTTATTCTTTAGAGAAAGACCTACTGCATTACAATTCCCAGTGTAAATAACTTCATATATTCCCTATGTAGTAACTAAGATCTGCCCCGACTCTAACTTCCTAACAACTACAAAACATAAATTTCTATTCACCTAAAATTAATATTCTAATCTTTCATGACTGATGTTTCTGCCCAAGATATCAGAACATTTAATCAATGAAGTATCACAGAGACTTCCAGTATAAGGTGATAGAGTTCACTTTTTATTTTCCCACACCTTCTACTCTAGTTCCCAACTAACTCACACAGCAACAGTGAAAACTACAACAGCCCTGGAGAAGAGACAGAGGTTCCCTTCGAGGTTTTCTTCTAAACTGGCAAATGAGATACAGAGGAACTGGCAGTTCTCATCTCCTGCAAGTGAAAGAAAATCTACCTGGACACAAGTGTGTACAGCAGCGGAATGCCACTACTGCTGTGGAGAGGGGCACCACTCGGTCAGTGTCACTGAGTACACTAGAACCCACAAAGCCTTCTTTCCATGCTTACAGAGCATACTGGGGGCAGTGAGTGTGTGTGTGTGTGTGTGTGTGTGTGTGTGTGTGTGTGTGTGTGCAGTGAGCAGGGAACAGAGGGCCTGCCTGTCTCTGAGATAAGCAGTGTTGGAGAGGAGGAACCGGACAGCACATGGCCTCAGGTAACTGTGACAAACAGAAAAGCAGAGCAAAGCTTCCTCCATGTTTGCCCCCCATATAGCTTCTTCCCTCCCCGTCTCATGTCAACAAGCTGGCAAAGTAAGTGATCCTGCCTCTTTGCCTTGGTGACAACGAACTGAGAAAACTGGTCACAGGAAAAGATTTACCAGCTTGTTATCATGCAGCACTGCATTTTCTTCAAGCAGCCCCACTGTCTGAACTTTTATATTCAGAGCTGAAATCCATCTGGAACTGATGACTGCATGTTACATAAGGGAGAGGCCAGTACTAATGTCTTCCCTTGACTATGTCACGAAACTCCCCCTCCTCGATGCTCTGCAGCGGCATCTGTGTCAGAGCCAAACAGCCATCTCCAAGGGTGCAAGACTTAGGGGCCGGTCTTGGCTCACTGATCAGTCTTTTAGGCCTCCGCAGCTTTGGTATAAGTCTCCATATTGAGTACTTTACATCCTGAGCTGGATGGGTGCTTCATGAATTCTCTAGCTGTTCCTTGTGGAGACAGAGGACCAAGAGTATCTACAGCTGGTGCCGTAACATTTCCCACTTCTGTTTTCTCACTTAACATCCTTTTCTCCCAGGATATCAGAACATTTAATCAATGAAGTATCACAGAGACTTCCAGTATAAGGTGATAGAGTTCACTTTTTATTTTCCCACACCTACTACTCTAGTTCCCAATTCAAACTAACTCACAGAGCAACAGTGAAAACTACAACAGTTGCTGTAATTTTATATTTATTTTCTAAAAGGATATAGTGTTTTTTTCTTAAAAGTTACAGTTTTTCCTAAAAGGATTAATAATCAATATCGAAGGCCAAATATATTTTCATTCAATTCTTATAACTAAACGATCCCCATTTTCCAGATGAGAAAACAAACTAGGGGAGGTCAATGAAAAAGAAACACACACACACACACACACACACACACACACACACACACACGTCAGGTGTTGGAGCCTCTGCGAGGTATCTCTGCTTAGAGGCAGCAGTCTTGTAGCTGTAGCTCTTTTTCACTGAATGAACTTTAATGCACACTAGTATTTCAGTGACTTCTAAATGAATGCAACACACTAACGGGAGCCAACTGCAAAAGGAACATCTAAGTCCCCTCACTTAAAACACACTAAGGAGCCAAGCATTTAATCCAGCACAAGGCCCTCATAGGAATTGAGACTTGTGTGACAGCACGGGTGACGTATCCATGAGGCTCAACCCGGCTGCACTTCCACTTCCCCAACATCTCTAATTTGCCACTAATCTGTACTGGTCCTTAGCTTCTCCTTCTGTGCTCTCCTGTCCCTTCGTCTGTGCATTTTCGTCCCGACATTCAGGGTGGACTTAGACTGTAGTCATTGTTTAAGGCCTATGCTAGGCATATTGCACAGTCCATCTCTTTTAATTCTCAAAACAATGCTACATGATCTGTGGAGGACATGGCCTACACTTTGCTTCTTGTATACAGCCTCTCATGAGTCAATTTGTTAAAGAAGCTGTCAAATTATCTTGAAGGTTTTTCTACAGATTACACACTTCTTCTTGTAGGCTAAACACATAGACCACACTATGTCTAATATTTTTGGTAATGAAAATACGTTGGTGTTTTATTTAGCTTCTACTGACCAAAAACAAACTGGGGGAGAAAAAGGGTTTATTCCATTATACAGGTTATCAATTACTGAGGGGAGTAATGGCAGGAACCTGAGGGTGGGAACTGAAGCTGAGACAGGGAGAAATGCTACTCACTAATTTGCTCTCTATGGTTTGCTCATCATATTTTCTTATACACCCTAAGACCACCTGCCAGGGATGGCACCTCCCACATGGGCTGGACCATCCCACATAATTCGTTAATCAAGAAAATGCCCCCACAGACATGCCTATAGGCCCGTCAGATGGAGTCAATCTCTCAATTGAGAGTCCTCTTTCCAGGAGACTGAAGCTTGTGTCAAGCTCACAAAAACTAACTAGAACAGTGGGCTTAAAAAGTCAGTATGCCAGGTGTGGTGGTGCTAGCAGTCTCTGAAAATCTCAATTTGGGAAACTGAGGCTGGAAGATTGCCTGTTTGAGGGTAGCCTGATTGACAGTGAGTTCTAGGCCTGCCTAGGCTACATATGATACCCTGAAAATCACAAGAACAAAATGACAAGCAACATATAACTTTTGATTTCTAATACTGCCCTAGGAGGACATGACAATTAGCAGCTGCCTATATAAAGTAAAAGTGGAACAGCAAACAGAGCAAATGTTCTCAATGAATGTAAAGTAGGGAAGTATAAATTGTTGTATGAAGTGAAAACAGTATCATGCTTAGAAAAAAGATTGCTAATGATCTCTGTATGCACTGTATCTTAAGTGATTAAACTGTCTCAGTAGTTTGTAAAGAAACTCATCCTTTTGAGTGGTAAATGGTTCTTGAGGTCAAACTTGAGCAAAAAGTCTTTAGTAACTATACTACTGGTTGGAAAGGTACAACTCAGGAGTTGAAGTATACAGTTAATGTGCGTGGGATACTAAGTTTAATCCATGACATGTCCAAACAAAACAAACAAAAGAGCATTATCAAATTAAAACTACAAACAACAAAATTTTTCAGAGTGCATAAGTAAATTCATCTACTAGAAAAAGGAGTTCTAGGGACTGAACCCAAGGCCTTGCATATGCTAGGCAAAACTCTACCACTGAGCCACATCCACAGACCTTAGTATTTTGAGGCAGCTCAAACTGGCTTGAATCTCCTTGGCAGCCTGGGACAACCTTGAACTCTTAATCACAGAATTAATCCGTGAAGCATAAGGAAAATATTTACACATCAATCTTGTAAGAATTCAAATATTAGGTTTATTGCACTAAAAGCAAAATTAAGTCATTCTCATGTGCTCAAGCTAGGGAGCCAAAGACTATAAATACTGCAATACTGAATGAGTAAAACTTAGGTACAGAAACACATTTAATACTTTAAAAAATTGGGAGGGTAGAAGAATATATACATTAACGAGGCAATGAAAATATTACACATATCTACGTATACTGATATATCTTACAAATAAGAGTTAAGTCAAAGGATAGTATATTCAAACCATGCCGAGATACCAACCTGCTGATTACAAAGACAAACTGTACCTGACAATGGAGTGATGTGGTGGTCAGCACCTTAATCAAGTGAGCATATCACCAAGAGTGGGAAAACTTGGAATTATATGGCTCCTGATGTGATATAATAAAAAGCAGACAGTATCACTTATCTAGTACTCTTGACAAAATGTTTAACAAGAATCTAATTATGAGGAAACAGTAATCTAGAATGTGGGACATTTTGAGACATCTGGTGTATACTTTTTTAAAAAGTGAATGTAATAAATTTTAGATTATGTAGGTAAGCTAAAAACAGATTTAAAAAGAAGAAGAAGAAGAGAGCATGCCCTGCATCCAAAACTCAACACAGGAAAAATCAAATGCAATGAGTAGTCTCTAGTTGGCTCCCCAAATTCCCAAAGGTTGCTGGAAGCAGTGACATCATGGCACAACTGTTAACTTTCAAGCTATACTTTGTTACTTAGGTAATATACTTTATTCTTAGGTGATGCACAATGAAATATCTAGAAGTGAGTGTCATGATGGCTATAATCTGTTGTCAGCATGCGTGAGTGAGGGCAATGCCGTGTGACACCTTAACAACCAGGGAATAAAAGTGAAACATTTAGCGTTTACTCATTTTACTAGCCTTTACATTTTCTATGGGCTTTAAAATTTGTAAAAGAAAATATAGGGGAGAAACTATAAAGCTTTTCCTTATCATTCAAGTACAGGAAGATACATATCATTATTGTCTCCCCTACAAAAAGAATGTGAAGTGACAAAACCTAATATCCAGGGAGTTTTTCTACTTCTGATAAAACTACATTTTTTGAGAATGAGAGATAATAAGAAAATTGAAGTTTGCTCTCTAATGTATGACCAGAAAAATCAATAATATTCACAATACAATATATGTGATCCTTATCTTCTAGTCCTCTAGTCTGTTCTTTTTATAGCTCAGAGATTTTAATGATAACAAATACATCCCGGGAAATCATCTGTTAGACTAGACATCACAGTACAGAAGCACACACAGAAACTTCAGAATTTACAGATTCTTCAGTGGGGACCAAAGACTCACAGAGGCCCCGTGGACGGTGGTGAGAAACCCACTGGCCTCAACTGATAAGACTGCACATGGATGCTATTTTGGAAGGAGAGGGCCTAGACATTTCATCAGAGCTCAATGAGCCTCATGACAAAAATATTCAAGAGTCATCATGCCTGAGAAAACAGGATTCAAGATACAATTTCACAAGGTGACTATGATAATATCAGACACCAAGGTAATTCTTTAGAAGTTTCTTTTCGCTGACTATAAAAACTTTAGAATAGTATCTCTATATCTATCTATTCAAGAACTTTTAATTTAAAAAATCCTCAGGGTCACTTAAAATAAGTCCAGGCTCGTATGCTATGCAGGGTGGATGACTAGAAGTCACACTCACCGATGGGGCAGTGTTCGTGGACTCTTACAGGCTGCAGCTGTAGGTCTGTCAGGCTTGGAAGACTTGCACTTCACTTCCTCTTCGTACAGTCCTGCCAAGGCCAACTACACATAAGGACGGATGGGCATGTTATCCAGTTAGCAATGGAAACAGACTTCTAGACAGCTGAGTAACAGGCATTAACTTGAAACTGAGTATTAATAATTTTCCCTATGAAAAAATGAAGACTGTTGCCTCAAAAGATGTTGTCTTCCCAAAACAACCTAACTCATGAGGTCTCATAGTATTCAATTGTTATATTTTTTTAATTAACTATTCAATAATTTCAAAAACTGAGTTTAAGCCAGGCGGTGGTGGCTCACGCCTTTAATCCCAGCACTCGAGAGGCAGAGGCAGGAGGATCTCTGTGAGTTCGAGGTCAGCCTGGGCTACCAAGTGAGTCCCAGGAAAAGCGCAAAGCTACACAGAGAAACCCTGTCTCGAAAAACCAAAAACAAACAAACAAAACAAAAAAAAAACCCTGAGTTTGGCAACACACTATTTTCGCATTTGGACCTGTGTAACTTTCTTCCAGGTTTTAAAGAATTTTTGAAGACAGTTCAAGCTACTGCCAATTTCTCTAAATCAATCTCACAATATAATTTCACTTAGCCGTTTTCAAAACCCAAGTACATAAAACAAGTTCAAAAGTATTGCTTAAAAGTCTATCAGACATAAATTTCATCACGTTCTGGGAAAAGAGCTAAAAAAATAAGACGATGAATTAAATATAGGTTTTAACCATTTACAAAGCAATACTGCAAAATCACACATTGCAGATATATAGCTGGGTGCCTTCTAAATAAAGTAAAAACATATTTGTCCTTGAAATAGAATTTAAAATATTAGTCTAATATTACAGGTTCTCCCCCCTCTACTTTAGCTATTTTGGGTAATAATTTAAAATTTTTGAGCCATGCAATAGTGGCACATGCCTTTAATCCCAGTGCTTGGGAGCCAGAAGCAGGAGGATGTCTGTGATTCTGAGGCCATCCTGGTCTACACAGTGAGTTCCAGGACAGCCAGGGCTGTGTAGTGAGAGATCCTGTCTCAAAAAACAAGCAAAACTAAACGAATTTCCTTAATGCTCCTAGTGGCTATTCAAGCAGGCTCCCACCCTCTTTACAATCTAACAAACCCTCTCCCCCACCAAGTAACTATCTCTGCATATTCTTTCCTCAGAAGGAAAAGGAGAATAAGTAACTGAGGCACAACTTAGCCAGTCTTTCTCCAGGGCTGGGAACTGGACATAGGCAGAGTTACATGCTAGACAAGCACTCTTAACACCCAGCTACATCCCCTGGCTAACCAAGACTAGACAGACCTTTAAATAAACACATTGAAAATACACACTCAAGACACCGAGAAACCATTTTTTTTCTTTCCTAATTGTTTTTATTCCTCCTTCATCCTATCTCTCACAGATGCATCAACTTGTGAATTTCTAAAAAGGCAATTTCCCTAGAAATGCAAATCAATGGCTCTGACCTCTTAAGAACTGAATTAAAATTTTTTACATAGATCCTATTTTTTGGAAATTAAAAAATATAATTCCATCATCTCCCCCTTCTTCTCCCTCCCATGTTCATACACCCCTTGTTCTCTCTCAGCTGGATCCAAACTTTAACTTAGGCACTTACTTTGTAAGTTTGGTGGACTGCTGACCATCGTTGAGTTTAGTTTTTACATTTTTAAATGCCTATCAAAACTCTTGTCAAGATCAGGTCCATCCCATCACTCTTGTCTCTCATCCTTTACTACCCTACTTAACAAAGCTGGAGTCTAGAGAACAGGGCGCCTCAACTGAGAAAATGCCTCTATAAGATGGAGCATTTTCTTAAATAGTGATTGATGGGGGAGGGCCCAGTGCATTGTGGGTGGCGCCATCCCTGGACGGGTGGTCTTGGATTCTATAAGCAAGCAAGCTCGGAAGCCATGAAGAGCAAGCCAGTAAGCAGCACTCCTCCAAGGCTTCAGGTCTCTGCCCTGTTTGAGTTCCTATCCTGACTTCCTTTGATGATGAACGGTGATGTGGAAGCATAAGCCAAATAAAACCCTTTCCCTCCCCAAGTTGCTCTGATCATGGTGTTTCATCACAGCAATAGTAACCTTGACTAAGACAACTAGTTAAGTGGCTTCAGAGTCACCTGTTACCAACCAATGCTCAATTAATACCATTATAACTTTACATTGGTTTGGGCTATTAAGGCTAGTTTACAAGCCTATTTCAAATCTGTGGTCTTTCACAAAATTTAATACCATACAACTTATGGATTTGATGTCCTATATATCTCCAAAATCCCCAAACTTCAGCACAAAGTCGTAACAGCAAGTGGTCAGTATGTTTGGTTAAAGAATGAAGACCAGCTATTAAAAATGCTCTGTGAAGGTTTGAGAAATCAGGCTCATTCATTCTTAACTATAACCCCTAACATATGTTTAATTGTTGAATTTTATCAATGATCTCATGAGGAGATAGAAAAATGCCTAAAATGAGTACGTATTGTTAGCGACTGATAAAACAGCATTTAGTGGACAAGTGTTCAGCTGACGAATGTCAGGCGTCATAACATTACCGAGTTTTATTTCTGTTACACTGTTTTATGGACTGCCTCTTACAAGTAGGCTCTAACCACAGACTGAATTGTTTTAGGCTCTCTCCTGTAAAAAACGCAGCTTTTTGATAAGAAACAAAGAAAAAGAAACCGTTTTTGATGTGTAAGTCTTCAAATCTGAAAGAGCATCTAGGAGAACAAACCAACATGCGTTATTTTTAAGTTTCTTTTTAAGCTATGGCTGACTTGTCACTGGCCATAGCAACTCTCCAGAAGGTAGGCAGCATCAATCGGGAGCCACCCAGACGGCCCCGCGAAACGATATTCTAAACAGCTGCTGCGCGCACGGCGCGTGGCGAAGGGATCCAGGTCCTGCCCGAGGTTCGGGCACCGGTTTCCACGCCCGCCACCCTGCAAAGCGCCTCCCGGGGAGACCCTGGCTATCATCTCCTCGGGCAGGGTCCGGGCAAGGCGAGGTACAAAGGGGCTCTGACCCGCGTCCGCCACGCCCACGCCTCCCGCCGCCGCCGCCGCGCTCCGTGCCCGCGCACCTGCAAGTCCCGCGCACTCGGGGGCCGTGGCCTCGAGGACCCCCGCTCCTGCTCCTCCGGCTCCGCGCGGCCGCCCTCCGCCATCTTCCGCGCTCTCGGGGCCCGCCCCCGACTCGCGACTTCCGGGGCTGGTTGCTTAGCGACCGCGGAGGGGCGGAGCCACTCGGTGTCCGCCCCTTCGGGAGGGGGTGGAGCCGTGTCGCATCACGTTAGTCCTTGCTACTCCTTCCTTTTGGAGCCAGCCTGCGCGCCCTCGCGGTGGGGTTCCGTTCCTCCAGACCCTCCAGCCTTTAGTTTCCGAGCATCTGCAGTCTCTCGGCCACTCGCTGGGAGATACTGTAGTTGTCCTAGAGCGCAGCACTGACTTCCAGGTTCATTTAACTCAACAGATGAACGTTGCAACTTTCAAGTCTTGGTCGAATCTCTCATTTTCCCTTACCAAGGATGGGATGGTGCATCCGTCCCTCCGCCTGGATCTGAATCGAGGATGAGGGACACAGTAAAGCTTTTGGCAATGAAAATGGACAGTCTTAAGCCATCTTCCCACCCCAACCCCCACCTCTGCCCCGCCGGGATTTATTTAACTCTTTCCTGTCTTATCCCAGGCACTTAAATCTCCCAAGGATTGCCAAGGTTGAAAAAAGAAGTCCAGGCCTTTGAAACTTGAAAGGTAGCGAGGGAAAGATGTAACAGATAACAGAATAAATCTGTAAATAAGGTTTGCAAAGAGTATTATGCGAGGCCTGTATGTGAATGGAGAAAACTGGGTTGGTACCTGCTGTGCACACCATGCTGGATGCCAGCCTGTGGTGTGCTGCTTTGACGTGTTCTTGAAAAAACAGCAAATTTTACCAGCTAGGGAAGTTTCCACTTCTGAGGGTTCTATACCAGACCTCTTAGAATTAAACCCACATCTTAGCCCCCTTTTGCATAATTGCCACTAGTATGTAAATACAGCCACAGAGGCCTTCAGGTTCCTATGAAGACATTAATATGAAAAAATTGTTTTTCAATAAAATTTGTGCCATTTCTTCCTGTGAATATATTTAACTCGGTTTCGTTCTCTGGCCCAGCTGAGACTCGGAGGGTAAAGGAAGACCTTCCTCCCCCAGTTTAATGTGTCCACGTATATTGCCAAGTGTGCACGAAGTGCTGGAGCAAGGCAAATGATTGTAAAACTCACCTTTCAGTAACTAGCAATATGGACTGCCAAACCTTGCATTGCTGTCCTGATATTCTTAATACCCGTTTTGCCTTAAACGTCCCCATTACTTCTTTGACAGGAAATTGTTGTACCCAGAGTCCCCCAAAGACCACCAAGAGACTGAATCCGATGCAAAAGCAAAGAGTCTTTGTATTGTGAGTTAACTCGGGACTCTCCGTCTGTCTGACCCAGCAGCAGAGCAGGAGAGTCCCTGAGTAGCAATGGGGCCGAGTTTTTAAAGCAAAGGGGGCTTGGGGTCCATGGACTACATAGGAACAGACTCAGGATTGGTTTATGGGAGTGACAATCATGTTAGTAACTTTTAATTGGCTAGGGTTAGTTGGGGGTTACAGTTATCCATTTTGGAGCAGGCTTGGACAAGTCCCAGGCTTTGTCCTTGAGCTGCCATGGAGGCTGGCTGGCCTAGCACATACTGACTGTGAGGGCTGGCTCAGTGGCCAGGCTCCTGTCCTTGAGCTGCCATGGAGGCTGGCTGGCCTAGTACTTACTGACTGTGGGGGCTGACTCAGTGGCCCAGGCTCTGTCCTTGACCATGCATGTAGCTCTAAGTTGGTGAGGGGTCCCAGACAGTAAACAGCTGGCTGAACCTTGAGTGGTCAGAGTATATGCAGAAAGGGAGCTACTGCAAGGACTATGTCTTTTGTTCATGGCCCTCCCAGAAACTGCTTGTTCAAGTCTTAGGAAACTGAAATTGCAGCCTGACCTCTGAGAGAGTGAGCAGCCTGTTATGGTGTTTGCTTGGTCCTTTCAAAATGACCCAGAGAGCCAATACCTTTTTATGTGGAACCTTGATGAAGTCAATTCCCACAGACCTTCGACCAGGAAGGACCACAAATAAAGAAAGGCACAGATGTGTTCTAAGACACAGATATTGGAAATATCATAGCATGTCAGCAAAATACTATATGACTGTTTAGAAATGGCAAAGCATGATTTTAATCTAGGAGAGACCTAGATTAGAGATGTAAGCATAAGTTGGATTATAAAGGAATGTATTTTTAGGATCTATATGAGGGAATCTATGAATAGAAGTAGAGATCCACAACTAGGACAGAGACTTGATTGTCTTCACAGCACCTTTTCCATTCTTGGTGAGTCAAGAAACACAATAGTAAGATGAATCAGTGGAGATCCTCATCTGTAGTTTTTTGTTGTTGTTGGTTTTGTTTTTTAACTCTTACTCTTTGGGGTCCTGCTACCCAGCTCCCAAATAAATACACAGAGACTTATTCTTATGAATCCCCTGCCTTAGCTTGGTTTATTTCTACCCAACTTTTTTTTTAACTTAAATTATCTTATTTACCTTTTGCCTCTGGGCTTTTACCTTTTTCTCTCCAATATATCTTTCTTTCCTTCTTACTCTGTGCCCCCTCCAGCTCTTCTTCTTCTCCTATTCTTCTCTCTGCCTACCATCCCCACCTATTTCTCTCTCCTCCCTAGCTATTAGCTGTTCAGCTCTTTATTAGACCAATTAGGTGCTTTAGATAGGCAAAGTAACACAGCTTTACCAAGTTAAACAAATGCACCATAAAAGGATGGGACACATGTTTATACCATTTAACAAATATTCCATAGCATAAAAGATAAAAGAATATAACATACTTTAACTAATATTCCACAACACTCATCAGGCACAGACAACTCCAACTTAATAACTTAAATAAAATTCATTATGTGTGTAATTTTACTTATGCTGAACATCACCAAGGTCAGGATCAGAAATGGCTTTGTTTTATCTACCGAAAGATTTTTATCTTGTTTCTAAACCATTTGACAGAATAGAGTATGTTTACCCTTGGTAATTATCATGACTCACAGACATCATTTATATCTTCTACAATAGCTGTCCGGATTAGGTATTGTCTTCATATTATAGATGTAAGTGGAAAGCAGAGAAATAAGATGGATTTTTATGTCACTCAGCTAATAAGCACCAGAACTAAGTTTTAAATTCAGGTACAGTATTCTCAAAAGTCCATGCTTTTTTGTTGTTGTTGTTTGTTTTTTTGACACCACCATCACTACCACTATAAGGATTCGGTCCTTAATTACGTCATCAGACTGCTACAGCGTCCCAGCCTAAAAAGCAGGTGGGCCCTCTGTGTGTCCCTCTCTTTCCTTTCTGCCCCTTTCTTCTTCTCTCCCTCTCTCTCTCCCCTTCTTCTCTTTCTGCTCTCTCCTTCCGTCTTCCTCTCTCTCTCTCTCTCTCTCTCTCTCTCTCTCTCTCTCTCTCTCCCTCTCCCTCCCTCCCTCCCTCTCTCTCCCCCCACCTCTCTCCCAATAAAGCTCTAAAAAGGTAACCATGGCTGTGATTCTTCCGACCAGCACTCTCCGCCGGCATGGCCGGGCAGGCGGCAGCCAGCCACGAGCAGTGCGCCATTTAACCAACCAACTACCACCACCACCACCACCACCACCACTACCACCACCACCATCACCACCTCCATCACCTGGAGCTGTTTTGTAATGCCTGGCAAGATTGCATCATATTACTTCCCAAGGACATCTTGCCACCTTCCTTACCATCCTTTTGGCCATCCTTCAACAACATCCAGGGCCTAAACAACTATATGCCCTTGAGTTCTGCTTTGACATCTCTTATTCTCTTGCTATATGTACTTTTACTATTCAACATCATCCATTCTTATACCTATCATCAATATACAGCTGATTCTCATTATCCACAGTTGTGTTCCATGAACTTGCCAAGAACACTAAATTATTGAATACTGAATTATTGCTGTTGAGAGAGGTGCAAGGTTATGTCCTTGGAGCCTCTGTTTACATTTATTAGCTAATTGGTGCATAACCTTGCTCTATGTCTGTTTTTGTGTAAATACACCTTATTTAATATATACTATGGCTTCATTAATATTGAGCTCATAGCCCCAGCACTATAATTCTTTCTTGAAGGAAGCTTGCCTAACATGTTTTCTCTTGAAGGTACATCTGCTTAGGAACACTAGGCAGCACTTCAGCTCTGCGCTAGCAGGCAGCTTTAAAATAGATCCCAAAGGAAAAGCACAGACCATGAAAGATGTGGCATTAAGTACACTGCAAAAAGGATTACTTATTTACCATGTAAGATCTGGAAAAGGAATAGCATCACCTTGTTTGACCTCCTTTGGAAATAAGTTAATCCAGAAGCTCAAATGTTTGCTTCCCTGGGCATGTCTGTGTTTTGGGGTGAGCAACAACTTCTAATACATATGTAATTCCACATATATACACTGTGCATATAATATGGATTGACTATATCTTGACTTTCCCAGTCTATTTTTTCCAGTTCTTTCTATTACTCCAGACCTACATTCTAATTGCTTTTTCAAATTGTATTTCCATTTGCATGTCTGAAAAACATTTCTGCCTCAACCCCAAATCTTCTGTTTTCTCCCCCAAACTGCTGCTTCTTCATTCTGTTCCTTATGGTATCATCATCTGGCTTGTATTGTATATTAGTCATCTGGAGGTCGTTGAGGCTTTTCAAGAATAAGGTCAAATTTTCCAGTGCTGATGTGGGCTGGAGCAGTCAGGACTAGAACAAGGACTCTTGAAATAGACGTTGTGGCCAATAGCAGAATTTTCAGTGTTTTTCCTAGCTGAAGCATAGCTCCAGGCAGTGTTCTAAGCAGTGGAGTTGTCAGGAGAAAGCATGTATAGTTGACAGCTTCTCACCCAAGGTATGTAGGCACCATGAAAAAGACTGACAGGTGTCAGTCAGAAGGTGAGGTTTTAAGAATATGTAGGACTTGCTTGGAGAAGGGTGATGTGTGGCTTGAATGGGGGACCCATGGAGTGGAGAGATGGGCTGAAAATGACCAAGAGAGACCATAAATACAATGGTAAGGAGTATGGTTTTTGTTTCTACAAAAATATTTAGAAGTATCAAAGGGTTTGGTAGGTAAAATCTAATCTCTCTGCATTTTAGCAATAATACTTGGTGTATTGACCAGATCAGCAGAGGGTAAGGTGGAAAGTCCGAGTAGTGCCAGAAGCATTCTGAGGCACCTTCTGGGTGGAGGCAGTGAGGCCATGAACCAAGTCGGCTTATGATGGGATGGAGGCGAGACGTGGATTCAGGGCTTCATGCAGTTAGACCAGGTTTATTCCTGAAATATTCTTTGTTAAGATAGTGTATGTCTTTGGCACTACGACTATCTAAATCTTAAGTTTTGATGTCTTGTTTTTAAAACAGTTAAACCTGACTGCATGCTTATCTAACACTGACTCATGGAACTTTGAGACAGGGTCTCATTAAGTTGTATAGCTTGGTCTTGAACTCCTAGGCTTGAACAATCCAAGCTGGTCCCAGGATTGAATTACAGGCACCTATCATCATGCCTGGCTTCTACATTACAACTCTTGATTGGCGATTTCAACACATGAGTCATATGACAGTGTTTACGTTAGCTACTGTGAAATTTGTAAACCTTTGGTGTCATGTTTTCTGGCATCGTTGCTGTATGTTGAACATTTTTAAAGGATATTATTGAGTCTTTGGATTCTGTCCTCTTTCTTGGAAAAAGACTGCCATTTTCTATCAATTAGTTCTAAGACATATCTACTTGTATTAAATTTGGTCCTATAGCTTGTTGTGGGTTTCTGTGGAAAATTAAGAGTGGTAAGCAGGTACCTCTAATTTTCATGGATTGAATTCCAGCTCTGCCTCCAGAGGGGAAAAGATGCAGATCTCTCTCTCTACCTTTTGTTGGTTTCTGTCTTGTTCTTTGAATGCTAGGAATAGTTGAGGGTTTGTGAATAGTCATTCTTTCCTATAGGATTTGGAACCCCTTCTTTTAACTAGGCTTTCTCTTAATTTCCATTCTCTCTCAGCCTCAGACTCTACATAGGAATCCTGAATCCAACAAGAATGCTGCTTCCTCCTCAGGCTCTCTTTGTTATGTGCAGTGGAGTGAGGGAAGCTGTGGGAAGCCAGTGAGTTTACATCCTCCCAGTGTGTTCTCTTCTTTTGGAGCTTATGTTTCTCCAGATACCTGTCTGCATATGACTGTACTTTGGTCCTGAGTTTATAACTGTTGTTAGGAGATTGGTGTTATGTAACCTGTTCTGATGTCACTGGATCTTCAACTTCAAATTTGCTAATATTTTTGATTTTGCATTTATGTTAATATATAGTAGTAGCCCATTCTTACATTCTTTTATGAATTCTTGTTTAGTTTTAGCATCAGGTTTATTCTGGCTTTGTTAGATATGTGGAGAGGACCCTTGTATTCTTTCTTTTTTTTTTTTAAATCCCTAGGAAAGCTTAAGTTATATTTTCTTGTTTGTTGTAGTTGTTTTTGTTATTTTTTTAAATTGATCATTTTTATCTTATGTATATGTGTGATTTGCCTGTATATATGCATATGTACTCTGTGTGTCTGTGGAGGGAGGATGCATGTGAGATCCTTAGAAGTGGAGGTATAGGCAGCTGTGAGCCACCTTGGGAGCTGATGATAGAGCCTGGGTCCTCTAAAATCCAGGAAACTTAATCACTAACTATCTCTCCAGTCACCTTATGTTATGTTTTCATTATTTTTCCTTTAAATGTAGGGCTAGAATTTGTTGAAAAGTTTTTGGGCCTAGAATTTTCCTTGTGGGGGAGGGAAATTGAGATTATAGTTTATTTAATAGTTATAAATTTATTTGAATTATCTGTTTTTAGGTAAAGTTTTATTTTTCTCCTTTTAAGTTTATATTTTGTTGGTCTAATTTTGTATGTTAGTGAGTTCTCTATTATTATAATAAATACCCAAAGGCAAGAAAATAAAATAAAGAGACTTGGGTTGGTGAGATAGCTCAGCGGTAGGTAAAATCATTTGCTGCTAACTCTGGACCTACACAGTGGAAGGATAGGACCAACTCCTGCCAGTTGTCCTTTGGCATCCATAGGGGCTTGGTGACAAGCACCTCACTCCCACACAAGCATATAAATACATGCGACTTCACAATTTTGTAGATTTACCATCTATTCCCAGTTGGCCCTGTTTCTTTGGGCTATGGCAGCACATTTGTAGCTGAAGAACATGATGGAACAAAATTATTTACGTTGCGGCCAAGAGGCAAATACAAGGAAGGACAGGGGCCTACCTTTCAGGTCCCTTCCCATTACCTGTTCCACACCTCTGGATAGCACTGGCTGGAGCACCAAGCCCTTTTAACACATGGCTTTGTGGGCCATTCCAGATCCAAGCTATAGTAAGTGGGCAGCCTGCCTTATGATCATGTATTATAGTCATAAACCACATTGATACTCCTTTCCATTGTTGATTCTGGTTAATTCTCCCCTCCTTTATTAGCCTTGCTACATATCCAAGGCTGGCCTGGAGTTCATATTATCCTTATCCTCCAGAGTTCTTATGTTA
Source organism: Peromyscus eremicus (assembly GCF_949786415.1). Taxonomy (NCBI): domain Eukaryota; kingdom Metazoa; phylum Chordata; class Mammalia; order Rodentia; family Cricetidae; genus Peromyscus; species Peromyscus eremicus. The sequence goes on along the minus strand of NC_081417.1, from coordinate 9,837,663 downwards.
TAGGCATGCACTATCATGCCTGACTTGGCCAGGGTTTTTAACATCCCATTTGTTTTTAAAGAAGTATCATTTGACATTATCTTCTCTATTGTTTGTGTCTATGTTTTTCATACTTAAAGGCTTTATTTAAAAATCTCTCACTGTTTATTATCAAAGTTACAAGATTGTTTGCATACCAATAGACTGGATGTAAACAGGAGAGTTTCATTAAGGAAAGATTGGTTTACTGTAATTTGATCTTTTACCCAAAATTGCTGCCAGTTATTTGTAGTAGGACAGGTCCATAGAGTCAAAAAAATTGGCCCAAACCAGTTGCCAAGGCATGCACATAACATACTTCCTTATGAGCCAACCTGAAGTCTGCCTGAGAGCCTAGCAACAGGTGCTGTCAGAGATCCTGATTGTGCCAGCCAATGAGTGATGACCATGCAATGCCACCAGATTGGGACACAGTCTGGGTGCTGGGGGGAGGGTGTATAAGGCCTTCCCCGTTATTGAATAAACAAATTTGTTGTTTGTCTTCAACTGACTCCTGGTGTCTGTCCATTGACACTGTGCCTTATCACTCCCTCCCCCGAGGGAGCCATTAGGATCCAAGCTACATCTGGCTCTTGAATGTGGGGCTTCTGCTACTTTCTCTTTGCCAGCACAGGTTCTGATGTCTCCCTCCCTTTACTCATGGTGCTTGACAGTGCCCCCCAAGACAGTGTGTTTTGGTGAGAAAGCCCCTCGGTGTTGTGTTCTTTCAGTCCCTTAGGCAGGTAAGCATTGGGACCCCCATTTCTTTCCTTCTTTTGTGTTGTCTGTCATGTTTGTCTGCCTGTCCTGTTAGGGAGGCACATTATTTTTTTCTGTTTTGATTCACAAGGTGCCTCCACATAAGACTTAACTCCCCAGGAGGTGGAACCAAGGCCTGGCTCCCAAATGCCCTCTCTCATCCAGAGACACTATGTGGGCATATAACCGTGACCTAAAAAAACATGAAAGTCCCCTATTAAGCACAAGACATAGGGGTCTGATACAAATTCCACCCCTGTTGACTGTCTTCTCTCTATTGTTTGCTAGCTGTTTCCCTCTAAAAGATGGGTAATCTTTTCATCATCCCCACCACTCCCATGTCAGATATCTCTATGATATCCAATGATGAGGAGACAGTTTGGGCCTTGTGAAATCTGTCAGGGAGAACATAGCTGTCAGTTTGGGCCCTGCAAAATCTTTCAAGGAGAAGGCAGCTGTCAGTTTGGGCCCCATGAAATCTGCCAAGGAGAATGTAGGTGTCATTAAGTCATACACTGCCCCCACTCCTCTGCTCCACCACCACCGCAGGAGGCTATACCTCCTCCGAGGTATTCTTGAGGTGATCTAACCCAGCACCCGCCTGCTTCAGGAGGTGGCTACCCTCCTGAAGCACTGGGTGTCTTAAAATCCTCACAGACTATGCCAATGTCAGTCTGTAGGCCTATAGAAGCCTCCCCAGCCAACATGGGCCCAAATGTCAATGCTCAGCCCTGGATTCCCACCCCCATAGCTCATCTCCCCATCATCTGGAAGGCAGCCAATGAGTCAGGCTCAGGTTCCCCCTACTTTCAGCAGGTCCTTGCTCAGTGGTCAATGCAGTTACAAACATATTTCCATTGGTATCATTTACTTAAAGCTGTGTTGGAGCCTGCAGTCTTTCTCAATTGGAGCCTATGATGATCAGGCAGAATCCCAGGCCTGGACAAATATCTTACTTAGCATCCCAGTGACCTATGATGTGCTCACAGGGCACAGGGAATATGTCCATCCTGTGCACCAGACACAGATTGGCTTGAATGCCTATTTTCAACAGGTCTCAGACCTGGACCTCAAGGCCCTAGAAGGGGCTCAGCCTGGCCTACAAGCACTGGGCATCTCTGCCAAGGAACACACCTCTGTCCCTGGTGAGATGGAGAGATCCTATCTCCCTCCAATGGCAGCCGCCAGCCCCCCTGCTAACCTGTGGAAGCGGGTATGCTTGTGTTTTTCCTCAGAGTGCCACTACTGTAGGGAAAAGGGACTGGCTAAAGAAACCCACCCTGATCCTGGAGCCCAGGACTAGGGAAAGATGGCTCAGATCAAGGCAGAAAGAATCACAGTTTTGCTTAGTCAGATCAGAGCCATCTCTGCCTCTGGCCAATGGACTTGTGAAACCAACCAATCACAGAGCAGGACAGTAGAACCCTGGGCCCCAAGTCAACCCCTGGTTTACTCCACCCCCAAGACATCATGTGTAAACCACCCTGCCTGGTCAGTTAGAAAAAAGGCTGTTCTCTCCACCCTGGTAGAGGCAGCTACTCTCCTGGACTCCTCCTTCCCAAATAAATCTCTTTCTCAAAAGAGTTTTGGGTGTGAAGAACTTCATTCACTGGCATAGAGAAGATCCTTGCTGAGACATCCCCCAGTGGAGAATACAAGGGAGAGCTGAAAGAGCAGAGCAAGGAGGAGCTAAATAGAAGATCTTTGCTGAGACATCCCTCAGTGGACAGAGCAAGAGAGAGCTGAAAAGTAACACTTTTCTCTGGAGGAGATTGCTACATTTCTGCAGGGGTTTCGCCTCTTGCAGAGTGAAGCAAAAGAAGCAGCATCTTAGGCTGGAGAAGTAGAACTCTGCTAGGAAGCCCCCTTAAGTGGAGGCTGAGCAAAGTTCAGCTGTAGCGGCTCTCCATGAGAGGAGCAGGATTGCTATATCCTTCAGGGAGACCATCCCCCATTAGTTCCAGGCCTGACTTTCCTGAGAAGTCAGAAAAATTTCCTTTCCAGGGTTGGGCTGCTTCTTTGCGGTTCCAGCCATCAGAGCTGTGCTAAAAAGCTCAAGGTGTTCAGGACACCTTCAGGGCAGAGCTGTTGTTTTGAGCAGCTTAAGGTGTAGGGGATACCTTGCCCTCCAGGGTTGAACTGTCTCCTTACAGCTTCAGCTGTCAGAGTTGTCCTAAGCAGCTCAAGGTATTGCTGACCTCCAGGTAGTCAGGACACCTTTCCCAGAGTTGTTGCAACAATTTTTCTTACATTGTTGGTGCCAAAACCTGCGACCAAACCCACAGAGATGCAACCAGTTTACTTACAGCTACACCAACATGGGTCCTAGCAAGAGATGTGCACCTGGCCACAGATCATTCTGCTTCCACCAAGAAAGAAATAACCTAGGATGGGTAATGTATATAGTCCCCTTTCTTGCTCTCATTGCCCCCCTAAAGGCTAAAGACTTGTGGAGCCTCACTTTTCCTCATTTTGTATGATGCCTTTTGAGGAATGTTAGTTTAGCAGGCTAGGAGCTAGCTAAATATATTAAGGGCCCATGGTCAGCTAATGTTAGTTTAGCAGGCTGGGAGCTAGCTAAAGTATATGTAGCTAGCGCAGTTTCTATATTATCCATTTCAGCTAACACATGAAATTTTTCAATTAACTCAGACAAGGGCAGAGGTTATGGCCTTTGACTCTTTATTTTGGAAAAGGTTTGGCATGTTATCAAGAGGCTGTCTGATCCCTCCTGGACTTTCACTTATGTTTTGATTGATGGGGTAGTGTTTTAAATCTTTCTCTTTTTTAAGTGTCTCCTACAGCACATCTGGCTACAATGAGTGACAACTCAGACGACTCTACAGGTGTTAATGGCTCTTAGACAGCCAACTCACAGCCCTCCACAGGAGGTTATGCATGTCTAGCTTTCTGAAATTTAAAAGGCTACTGTCTAACCCTCCCCACCTGGGGTGACTCCCCAGGGATGGATGCTCTTCGAGGGCTGGTAGTCAATGACAGGTAAGAGCTTATTTGGTAAGCCAACCTAAGACAGGCACCCTCCAGTTGCAGACTCCCCCTGAGGCGGGGTCAACAAGGCTGGAGCAAAGAATTCTGACTCCCACTGAGTTCCCACATAATAAAATAAAAAGGTGGATATATAGTAGGACAGGCCCACAGGGTTGAGGAAATTTGTTTAAACCAATTGCCAAGGCATGCATATAACATATTTCCTTATAAGCCAACCTGCAGTCTGCCTGAGGGCCTAGCAACAGGCACTGTCAGAGTTCCTGGTCACTGTCAGAGTTCTTGATTGTGCCCAGCCAATGAGGGACAACCACACAATGCCACCAGGTTTAAACACAGATTGGGTGCTGGGAGGAGGGTATATAAGGCCTTCCCCATTACTGAATAAGTGAGTTTATTGTTTGTCTTCAACTGACTCCTGGTGTCTGTGCCATTGATACTGTACCTTCTCACTCCCTCCCCCAAGGGAGCTGTTAGGATCCAGCAACCGTTATTGATAACAGGATTTCTCTTTTACTTTCTTATGTCTAATTTTCTTGAAAATTCAATCAGTGTTTCCACTCTCTTGACTAAGGTTCAGCCATAGCCACATTAAGAAACACCTCACTTACTTGTTAATCAGAAATCCAAACTGTGGCATGTGTTTCTGTTTTCTTCTTCAAGCACAGGTTTCAGCTGCATTGTATCTGCAAGAAGACAAAGGCTCGTGGTGGGCCTGTTGTGTCTTTGCTGTCTCAGCTAAGGTTTAATAATGACAGTGGAGCAAAGCAGTGGTGGAGTGCAGTCAGACCTGCCTAACTGCCCAATCTCTCATGAAATCTTCCTCCTTGGCTTGAAAGAGCCTTGTGGTTCTGTTGCTTCCACTGAACATGATGGAAGCAAGGGTGACACACTCTAGTAAGTCCCACCTCAACGTGATTCCATCCTGGCCAGGCCTATTTAGTCTGTTGATGGAGGGACAAGACTAGCATGAAGAAAATTGTCTGTCGCTCAGATGTTCACTTAGCCACTGTAGAGGGGTTTCCAGCATTGGCTCAATTCTGTGAATCACTGCTTAATTCTTTTTTTCTGCATCTATAAGAGTGACTGTGAAAAGGCTAGACTTTTGTAATGGGATTTCCTAGTGTATGCAGCTGTCTATCTGCAGCCACAGGATGAAACAGCTTCTGAATGTGAGATCATTCATTTATGGTCTGATATATTCTAAAAGGGACAGAGTGAAATCCATTTTCTTCTGGAGGATATTTATTTGTTTCTGGTTGATGTCCCCAAACTGGTCAAATCTATCTGGTGTGCCAGCAGAGGTAATTCATAGAAATGCTGAAGTGCATGGCACAGAACATAGGATGGCTTTGTAGTATTTAATAAGTGTCCCTGCTATTCATTTTGCAGCCTCACCCAGAGCTGCCTGTTCTCTTTCTTCTGCATTTTACTAATTGCTTGACTTTTATGTTTTATAGCATCAGCTACTTTCATACATGTCATAAAATGAGCTTTAACTGTGCACTTAGATGGATAATGTAGAATGTTCCTTCCTGGAAAACCTTGAAGTATACTGATGTTCCAAAGAAGAGCTGAACTTGGTACTAGAAGATCAAAGAGTAAAACAATCAGATAATGCCATTTTGAGGGTGTGCCTCCATATCCAAACCATATATCTTCTTGTCTCATAACCTTTTAAAAGTGCCTTTTAATCTTATCAGTTACAAACATCAAATAACTGAGTCTTGGCAAGAGCAAATAGCATGGTTCTGTCCCCTTTCTGTTATACCATCTTGATACAGAGCAAAGCAAGTAGAATTCATACAAACTCCACATCTTGAAGTACAGTTTTGTCATCTGTCATTCTCTTAGTGGGTAAAGCAGAATGTAAGAGCTAAGTTCTCCCTTCAACCAAGCCAAATGTAGTAAGGAACTGTATAGTGTATTTACTATTTTGTTAAGTTTTGCTTTTTCTTTTACCTTCTTTGGGTTTAATTTTGTTTTTCTATTTTATTTAGATAAACATTTAAATGATTGAGTTTTAGCTGTTTTTTCTTTATCCTGTATATGCTAAGGCCATATATTTCCCTCTCTGAATGGACCAGCTTCAAATCTAATGTAAAAGAGGAAAAAAATGGATTTTATTTCAGCCATTATTTATTCCATGTCAAATACAACCACCTTACATTCTAAAAATATGAGACTAAACTCAAATATGAGTAAATGAATGGAGACAAGCCAACAGCTGTACTATGTAGAGTGGAGATTAGAACTCATAGCCATATATACCATGAGAAAATGTCTGCTCTGCACCAGGTATTCTCAAAATTGAGAAAAGTTCATTTGACTTCTCAAAGGAGATCTTATCATATAGAATCTCTTCTGTGGGGACTTTTAGAAGCCAGGAGATGGTGGCATTAGGGTCTACTTTGCTGAGGTCAATGTGGGGCCTCAGGATCTGCCTTTATGTTCTATTCTGAATACCCACATGAAACATTCAGGACCAGGGGCAGATAGCTGCTGTCACTTACATTCTGGCAACTGTGGAAGGACTTGTTTCTGGTTGGAAAATAGCAATGGAGAGAGAAGAAGGGTCATGTGTACTTTCCAGGTGGGATGGGATGGAAATAACTTGGGTCCTTGCTCTAATCATTTGAAGGGAATTCATTTTTTTCCAGAGCATGTAGCTCTTGTGTAACTTGAAGATGTAACCTGAAGATGTAACCAGGGTCCTGGACTTTGTTTTCCCTCAAAACACAAACATATCCCATAATCCCAGAGTCTCTCTAGAATTCTCCCACTGTTGGAACTTTTTTTCCAGAGCTGAGGACCGAGCCCAGGGCCTTACCCTTGCTAGGCAAGCACTTTACCACTGAGCTAAATCACTAACTCCAACTGTTGGAACTTTTAAACCAGTGTGGATCCTCCTCATGGATCATTGGCCACAGGTCCATGAGGGAGGAGGGAGCGGAAGCATTTAGCAGAGTTCAGACAGCTGTGAGTATGACAGAAATAGCCTTCAGGGAGTCAGCTTCAGTGAGACAGCTCAGATTTATTTCAGGCTGAGGGGACTCTATAGGATGGGGACAGCAGCTAGGGCATTACCTAATTTGTGTTTGGCAGCATGGTTCTGTAATACAACTGGAACACAATACCTAATTATTATGTGGATGGCAGGGGGAGCATTTGTACTTTGACTATGTCAAAGGTCACACTTAAGATAATTCAGGCATCCAAGCTCAGGGACAGCTTCTAAATAAGGTCAGGCAGAGAGCAGGAAGCCCTGCTGCCATTGGGAAAGGGAGTCCTCCATTTTGCACAGAGTTCAGAGAGCTGTCTGGACATGGTGGACTGCAACCTTAGGCAGCATGGTTCTCCAATAAGTCAGAATTCAAAACGCTTGTCAAAATTCATTCAGGGAGCCTCAACTCTATAAAAATGAGAAAATTCTTCACCCCTCCCTCCAAATGTTACAGAAGCATATAACTAAGCTCTTACCTTGGCCTTTTACTTGTCCAAAGGTTTATGTCAAAATATCTATTTTCATCTCATTTGAATTGCTTCTTGGTTCTATTCCCTGTATCTAATATTTTCTTCTAAAAGGATCTACAATAAGCATGAACAATCTTTTATGTATGCTGGATCTAAATTTTCATTATTGACATAAAATAGTACAAGAATAAAATTACCTTATGCTGTGAGATGGTGTTTCTACATTCTGTGAATATGTGTTGCTACTATTGGTTAATAAAGAAGCTGTTTTGGCCTAGGAAAAGGCCTAAGAGCCAGATGGGAAATCCAAGAGAGGTACAGGGATAAGAGGGCAGAGTCAGGGCAGACATGACTCAGCCACCCATGGAGGAACAAGATGCCAGTAGACCATTAATGCCATGGCCATGTGGTAAAACATAGATGAATAGAAATGGGTGAATTTAAGATGAAAGAGCTAGCTGTCAGGAAACCTGAGCCATAGACCAAACAGTTTGTAATTAATATTAAGCCTCTGAGTGATTATTTTATAAGCTGCTGTGGCACAAGAAAACCTCTGGCTACCACCTCAACTGGGATTTTAGGGTTTTATGGTTTAGCACATCCATGATGAAATCATAAATACCTTCAGAGCTGGCCAGGTAAATGATTTTATTGGCTAATAAATGAACCCTTTGCTCTTCTCAATGGGGTTGTGCACTCAAAACACCAATCAATTCCCATAACCAAAGATGAGGTATATCTCAGTTTATGAACTTGGCACTGTAAGGTATTAAATATAATGGTAAGAACTATTAATGCATGTGGTGCTATATTATGTACCCTAATAAACTTACCTGGGGATCAGAGGACAGAGCCAGCCACTAGATTAGCCATAGAGGCCAGACAGTGATGGCACACACCCTTAATTCAATCACTTGGGAGGCAGAGATCCATTTGGATCTCTGTGAGTTCAAGGCCACCCTGGGAATAGAGTCAGTGGCACATGCATTTAATTCTAGCACTTGAGATCTCATGCCTTTGTTTGGAAAGCACACATGCCTTTAATACCAGGAAGTGACATGGCTGGTATACAAGGCATGAGAAGGCAGGAACTAAGCAGCAGTTCAACTGAGACCCTCAGGGGTGAGGACTCAGGCTTTCAGTCTGAGGATTCGTGGAAACAGGATCAGCTGAGGAGTTGGTGAGATGAGCTTGGCTGTGGCTTGTTCTGCTTCTCTGATCTTTCAGCGTTCACCCCACTATCTGGCTTCAGGTTTTCTATTAATTAGACCTTTTAAGATTCATGTTACAAATGCACTTTAAGAACAATTTATATGCATATGGTCTCAAAAAATCCTGATTTACTTTCACCTTTTTACTTGAAGGAAGCATGATGCAGTTTCTCTTTGGCATATCCAAATGACCAGCATCATCACTCTTGCATATTGTTAAATAAAATGAAGGTGACTTGAACACAAACATTGTTCTGATAACTCAGATGGCTACTTAGGGACTAACTGGTGGTGAAGAGGGCAGGGTGTAGCATGAATAAGCTGGAAAAGGACTGATTCTGATCATAGACAGGACAGCAGAACAGTGTGAAGTTTCATCTACAATTTAACAGCAATGAATTATTTCTCAAAATTTCCTCTTAATATTTTAGGTTACAGTTGCCTGAAGGTAATTAAAACTGCAGACAGTAAAACACTGATGGGGGTACTGTAAACCCCCAATTGATACCACTGCCTCCTTTTCTGCTTGTTGTATTCCTTTTGGCTATCGGCTATTCCTTTTATAAGAAATGTGTTAGTAGATTCACCTGTAGAAGCAACAATTAAATCTGCTGTCATATTGAACATTAGGTCATATGGATTTTTATGTCTTCGTGTAAGATAAGACAGCACTGAAGATCATTGCTAGATTCATTCAAGTGATGCAGGCTACTACCACCCACATTTCCTTGAGCAAAGTATACAGCCATTATGCTTCTGAATAACTGTGGGGCTGAAAAAAATGTAGCAACATTGAACATTTCTGGATTCATAGCAAGAAAAGTTAATTCAAAACTGAGTGCATAATGAGTCTGAGGTGTTTCTGGTGGTTCCGTCCCATGTTAAGTCATGCAGCATCACTGCAGCCTTGGTTCTGATCCACTTGTGCTTGTTGCCATGCCATGCAGAACCAAGCAATGCCTTCTCAAATGTTTTAGCTCTGATTCGAGACTCTTGTCTCAAGTGTTATGAATAACATGTAACTGCTATATCCACATGAAGTTTCCTGTTCTTGTCAAACATAATGACATAAACATGGAAGACAAAGGCTTACGATTTTCTGCTTATCATTCAACATGTAATATCAGAATATTAGTATATTTTTGGATTGTATTATATTTAGAATGTTTGATTTTAAAAAAAATTGCAGTTTGAGAGGAGTGGGTTGAGAGGGACAGAGAGAAGGATGAGAAGGAATAGGAGGAGAGGAGGGAGGGAAAATTTGGTTGGGATATGAAATAAACAAACAAATAAATAAATAAAATTGCTGTTTGAGTTACTGACTTGAATCTCATAAAAAACTATGTCCATCAGGACAGAATTTCCAACAACTTCTGAAATGGGCCCCAAAACACTTTTGTATCTTATATTCCATATTTACACGAAGTAGTATTCTCAGTATTAACAATGATAAAATATGGACAGTGATCAATTTTTTAAAATGTTGAAGATGTTCTGTGCCCTGCAATATCAAATGTTCAATGAAAATTTAATTTATATAAAACAACTATATCTATCTATATGAATTTGCCTTTCTTTTTAATTAATAATAAAATGATATGTATGCCAAAGAATTGCTTCAGATAAATTTGTTTATGATTTATGATCAATAAAATTTTTGGTTTGTATCCCTATTTTATGTACCTATTTCCTGGAATTGTGTAAAAATTTTGAAAGCGAAAGGGTTATGAGTAGAAAAAGTTTAAGAAGTCCTAAGTAGCCGGATAGTGATTGAAGACAGAACTGTTATCAGCAGTTTCAGAGTTGTGCAAGCATCCAGTCAATCCTATGCAGGGACTTTGCATCACCTATTTTGGTTGTTCAGAGGCATTACCCCCCTTTGCTTACTTTCCAGGTCTCAGTTGTGCAATGTATCACCTTCTTTGTCTTAGGTAAAAAGTGTTTAGACAGAGAAAAATAAGCACATGTAAGAAGATAAAAATAAAGGAAGGGTAACAACAGCCATGTAAACTGGAGTAATGTATTGCTGTGCACCTGTGTCTAAATATAGAGCCAGTGAGGAATGCATAGGCAGTTGAAAGTCTCTCTGAAAGCTAGCCAGGCACAGAGCAATAAAGGCTAGGGTTCCAGTTTCACATGGCACTGGGCAGAATGGCCCGGGAAGATCTGTTTTAGAAGAGAGTCAGGTCCTGTCTCTGGGGTTTCTGCCACACCTTTTGGTCAGCTTCTGCTGTCTTTCGAGCCTACACACAGTCCCCACACCTCAGAACTTCACACTGGCATCCCCAGGGTAGCCTGAGGTTGGACTGCGGTTCTGAAGTTTTCAGCTCCAGGGAATCAGTGTGGTCTGTGGAGGTACAAGCCTTGAATCTCTGCCAGTGATCGTCATGTCCTGTGTCAATGTTGTTCTGAGAAAGATTGGGAAAGACTCACCTGCAACATCATTTTTACCTTTTCTCAGTTTCTACACACAGTGTGGAACAGTGGTATTTGCGCTTCACTGATTATTTACAGATTACTCAGCAAAGGACCATGGCATTTTATATGTAACACTGGGCTTCTCTAGACTTGAGCTGTTTCAGCAAGTCCTCCCTGGGGCTATATTACTAGCTGCCAATACAAAGCACCACACACACCAGCTTAAATCACTGATGTTTATTGTCTCATAGTTTTAGAAACTGAAAAGCCAAGATGGCCAATGGGTTCTGGCAAGGGTTATCTTCCTGAGTTTTGATAGCTGCTTTCTTGCTGTGTCCTTACATTGTGGGGTTGGGGAGAGATGATTGTGATATTCTGGGGCCTGTCCTAATAGAGATACCAATGCTGTGAACAGGATAGAATTACCTCCCAAATCTCTACTTCCTAATGTTATCTTAGGGACTAGAGCTACATATTCTAAATTTGTGAGTTACCAGTACAACGCAGTACAGTCCATAGCAATTCCCCAAATCCTGTGGGATATAAAATTCAGACATCATTTTCATTATTAGGATCCACAAATTTTCTCTACTGAATATTTGCAAGGTCCCAGGAAAGACTCAGCATCCAGACTCACAGGGTGTACTGGAATACCCCCATTCAACATTCATTTTCTCTCTGGTATGTACCATGCTAGGCTGTCCCAGGGTGAGGATGGAATTTCTCTCTCCTTAACTCTCAAACTTAAGTCCCTATCTGTTAGTGTTGAATCCAAAACGTCCTCTACCAGTTCATGCATTTGGACACACTGTCTGCAACTGGTCGAGTTGTTCTGAGAGCTAGAGCTTCTGCGTTATCAGGCCTAGCTAGCTGACATAGGCTGGTAGGGCTGGGTCCTGAGCTGCTCCTTTTCTCTGCTTCCTGATTTGCTAAAATGTGAACAATCCGTATCTCAAACTCCCACTACCAAGGACCCCCTCGTTCCTGCTACCATGCCTTCCCCACCCCCATGGACGATTCCCTCCTGAAACTGTAAGCCACAGAGTCCTTCTTCCCCAAGTTGCTTCTGTCAGGTATATTTTTTTCAGGACAAGAAAACTAACTTATACACCATCTCTTGTTACACTATCTCTTGTTACATCATCTCTTGTTAATCAGAGTAAACATTTAAGAACAATAATTAACGAGTTATCTTTGGGGCTTCTCCTACTGCAGGCTGTTACTAGTCTAATATTATTATTATTATTATTATTATCTTTTGAAGTGGGTTCTCACTATATTGCCCAGAAAAGCCTTGAACAGCTGGCCTTTAGTGGCCATGTCAGCTTATGGACATGTGACATTATGTCTGGCTTGGCTATTTCTTTCTTTTTAAAAAAGATTTATAATTTTAGGTATCAACCATAGTTTCCCCTCCCTACTCTTCTCCTGTTCCCTCCCCTCACCTTCTTTCTACCTCCCCTACCTCCCCTGATCCACTCAGAAGGAGTAAAGCCTCCCATGGGATCAACAAAGCATGGCATATCATGCTGAGGCAGGAACAAGCTCCTCCCCTTTGCATCAAGGCTGTGGGAAGCATCCCACCATAGGGAAGAGGCTCTAAAAATTGGCGATTTCTCTTTAAAAATTCTGTAGAAGAGGTTTTGGTGAATACAAATATGATCAGCTGAGTGTGTGTGTGTGTGTGTGTGTGTGTGTGTGTGTGTGTGTGTGTGTATGAAAAGATCTTGTAAGATTACTTCTTAATTGTTAAAAGTGTTTCTTGACTTGTGATTGAACTCCCACATTAAAAAAAAAAAAAAAAAGGAAAAGCTTGTGCAGTGTGACACATTTCCACAAGAGGGCACACCAGCATCAGCTCACAGGGTACACCATCATCAGCACACTGCCTTCAGCTCTCATGTGAGACTCCAGCCTCAGCACTGAACTGCTAACCTATTATACATGAAGTCTCCAGGAAGTGTTATATAAAATATACAGTAAGAGTCAACTATCTTACTGTGTTATATATAGAATTGTAAAGTTGATTTGATTAACGAATTTTAACTATCTTATCAGTATTATACGTAGAATTTTAAAGTTGAATTTGATTAACAAAACGATGAACTGCTAATGTGAAATTTGCAGGTTTTGTTTATTCATCTCATAATACTTCAAGGTTTAAAAAGCAATTTTAAAGCATCCAGTATAATTGTATTTTCATTCTATTTATTGATTTAGTGAAAAATGTTAATCTATCATTCCTCAAGTCTTTTTTTCTAGGAGCCTTTGTTTTCCCTTGTTCTTCCCTCAGCCCCCTTTCTCTCTCCTTTTCCCTCTGCTTAGAACAAGCATGTCTTCAGCCACAGTCAGCGCAGTGAGGTCTCTGCCTCTGAATATGCTCTCCCTTATACCTAAATAAAAACCTCAACCCCTTAGGAGTAGTCATGTCCTCCTTTTACTATTTTTTCATGCAGTAGGTGGTTGATTACTGAGAGCAATTATTAGAAAGCAAGTTCCTTTAAAGAAATCAATAGTAAAAAGTTACTTTGAAACAGTTTTGTGAGTTTATATCAGTGTGGAGTCTGCCAGCAAGGTAAACTGTCCCTGTCTGTTTATCTCAGCAGGAATCCCAGCAGCTGTAGAAAAGCAAGGCCTGAGGCCTGATTTAAATGAACTAACAAGGCAGCTGCAGCCTTGGCGAAGGAGCTGGTATGCTGTTGCTGCTAAAGCATACAGTTAGCCAGTCAATATCGTGAGAGATCTGATGGATACATTATAGCAGGATGTATAATCCAAATGGCCTATGTATCAGTTAAGATGACAGTGACTTACCATACTTGGGTGGTTATCCTAGGCTCCCAGCATTTTGAGGCCTTATTGGGGCAGAAGCAGTTTGTCTTCAGCTGTCATGCAGGACAGCATTTGATCTTCAGCTACCACAAGAGCAGTATGGCCTTTGGCAGTCAGATCCAGAAGGTCTGAGAGATTTTCCTGTGGAGAAGTATGAGACAGAGTAGGGCAGTCAACCCAATGGTATACAGCTTGGGCAGAGCCCTGGTGGCAGGAGAGGCATGGGGCAGTTTTCCCCAGTGGTTAACATTACCACAATCCAGGTGGCTTATTTGGTGCCCTGTAGGGCATTTACCCACCAACCCTACAGCTCCCCAGAGTTTTCTTGAGTGCGAGCAGCAGGAAATATTAGATAGAAGGATTTATTGAGGAGAATCTTGTGGAGATAAACATATAGAAAATAAAGGATAGCCTCGAGAGGGCCTGGAACCTTTTCCAACGGCCCCTACTGTCTCTGCCCCAGGGTTTTTGAAGAGACAACAAAGGGTGGAGCAAAAGACCTCCTCCCACAGCACAGCCAAGTGCAGACCATCTCAGACACCTGCACTCAGGCCCGTGGTCCTAATCATCCTCTATACAGACCTGCTGGGTAAAACCATGAGGAACCCGAGAATGGGCTCCCACAGTGCCCCATTGTTTTCTTTGGAGACTTTAAGGTTGCTTCTAGGATCTGGCATTTTTGTCTATTATAGGAAGCTTTTTTATCTATCTATCTATCTATCTATCTATCTATCTATCTATCTATCTATCTACCTATTTATTTTGAGAGGTTTCTCTGTGTAGCCCTGGCTGTTCTTGAACAGAGATTCACCTGCCTCTGCCTCCCGAGTATTAGGATTAAAGGAGTACACCACCATCATCATTAAACATTTTAAGTGCCATATTCAGCAGATCTCTGAAGAGTTTGAGGACCATCTATTTATTAAGTATACCTGATTTTAAACAAACTTTATTTGTTTTAGTTACTTGCTTTAGGCTTAACTTTGAAAACATATACAGGAAGCTGCAGCAGGCTGCAAGAATATATTATAGAGATTCAGCTGCCCTCTCCCTGGCTCGACACCTCCTTCTCTCATCTGCTAAAACCACGCATTTAATATTCCATAGGTACACCAAAGAGAAAAAGTTTCCTCTTTAAAATTCCTCATCTTTAAAACTCCTCAACTACATGTTCTAACATTAATACATATATTTGTTCCCAGCAGAAATTCTAATCATTTAAAGAGTTACAGGTTGTCATCCTCTGGACCACAGACATGCTGTCTAGCTGCAGGTCTGCATCCCATCCTCCAGCCCACATGGATATGCTGCCCAGCTCAACCCTGCATACTGCCCTCCATCCTAAGAGACAAGAAATCCTGCTACACATGTCTTACAGAGCCTGAAACAGCCTGCTCTTCCTGGGTTTCAGCCTTCAAGACCCTCAGCTTTGCCCTCATATCAGCAGGAAGTAACCATGAATGATTTCTACAGCCCCTTTGTCACTGACCTTTCTGTGCTGAACTCTCCAGCACAGGGGCTGAACTGCCCTTAAAAAACATTTTATTATTAATTGTATAAATTCTGCCCTTGATCCTGAAATGTATACACTATCAGATAGTCCCCCATGTACTTTTCACAATTGTTCCATATGTAAGTCTTGCGCTGTACACCCTGACACAGGTTATTGCTGTCCTCTCATAGATAATGGTTCAATATTGCATTGATTACAAATTTAAATTAGATAAATTTCAGCTGCAGCCTTGATCCCACAGATGCTTGTGACTAATTCAGGTAATTTTATCTAATAATACCTCCCTAAGATAGAGTTTAACCAAATTTATACTACTGCCAGAGATTAATAGATAGTGCCAATGTTCCAAACTAGCCATTTCTTTTTGATAAGTCAGAATCATAGTATTTAGTTATTCCTCTGCCCACTTCTTGGGACAGAGATAGTGTAATTATATACAAATATACCTATCAGATGGTTAGACTAATTCTCAGCTTGCCATCTATATAGATTATTGATCATAAATATACTTTATAGATTATAAATATATATTGTTGATACAAATATTGATCATATATCAATATTAACTAATCATTACCATTTTCCAGTCCTCTCTAAACTTAATATTTATCCACACCTTTCACTGACCTAGAGAGAATTAAATACCCTTTTTTTTTAACTGTACAAGAAAAGGGGAATTGCAGCAGGCTGCAAGAATATATTATAGAGATTCAGCTGTATATTAAAGCTGTACCTAGAAAAGTCAAGGAATTTTTCTAGAGGAAGCCATTTGTCAAGGAATATTTGATGTTATTCAGTTTTTAATATATCAGCTGTCTTTTGCTATGAAATTCTTGTGTGTTAATATACTACTAGACCATATGGCAAACAACATAAACAGTCAGACCTTCTGTTGATCTACTAGGTAACACTCCTGCAGGGCCTAGGATACAGGTGGGCTGTATATGCATAGCTTTGTTTCTTGTGCAAATGGAAAGCTTAGACCATCTCCTTCCTTCAAGCCTAGTAGCATTGCAGAGCTATTGACTCAAGACAATAGGGCCTTTTGCATAACCAGAAGCAGTAAAGACTGGAGCAGAATTCCTGGCCAAACAGAGCCATGGCCAAAGAGAAAGGAAGAAGGCAGAGTTTCTAGAGATGATAAGTCAGAATGACTCAGGCTGAGGAATGAGGAACAAGGAAGAGTTTTTTGTAAATTGTGGGTGAATCAGGTCAGGAGAGGAGAAGAGGGAGAAATGATGGAGGATGAAGGAACAGGGGATGAAAATGAGATCAAAAGTATAAGAGCTTACCTATCACCAGGGCTATGAGGGGACAGAAAAAGAAGGGACACAGAGGAACTTAGAGTCAGGATGGAGCTGAAGCTGTATAGACAGAATTTTGTGACAGATTTACAACACGCCCCCACTGTTGGGCATGTCCAGTGGACCTAGATACTTCTGCCTAACCAGTTCCAGGTCAAAATAGCCATTTCCGGGCCAAGGCGTCTCATGTGATCAGGACACTGTGGCTTTGCATGGTTGCGTAAGAGCACGCAACGCAACCATGTGAGCTATGCACATGCATGGAGTAGCCACATGGACCTGTGTACGTGTGTGCCACCCAGCCTTTATAAGCCGGAGCCATATTCTCGGCTTCCTTCTTCTTCTCCACACACGTGTCTCTTCCGCAGGCCTGAGCACACCTGTCTGTCTCTCTTATCTTAATAAAACTCTTGTTAGTGGATTCTGTCATGTTTTGTGACATTTCCTCACAGGGTAAGAGCGTCGCCAAATAAGTAACATTTTGTCCTAGAGAAATAAAGTGATGGACCAAAGAGCATGGTGTACCTAGATTCTTTTCTCTCAGTTAACCCCCTGCTGGATGTAGTGTCTTCTCTAGGACCTTGGGAGGGATTTTCTCAGAGCAGGTCTCAGGGAAAAAACAGGAGGCAAAATAAATCTTGGTATTAAATGAATTACATAACAGTTTACACATTTGTGATTATATTTTGTTTGTATTCTTAACAAATAAAGTTTGCCTGAAGATCAGAGGGCAGAGACATCCACAGAGTTAGCCATAGAGGTCAGGCAGTGGTGGCATACACCTTTAATCCTAGCACTCAAGAGGCAGAGGCAAAGATCTGTCTGGATTTCTGTAAGTTCAAGGCCACCCTATACTACATGAGATTAATCCCATCTAAAAGAGAAACAGGGTAGAATATGCCAGTGAGGATGTCTCTGTAACAGGTACTAGCAAGGCTCAGAGGGGCTGGCCTGATAGCATCACTTTGATATGTTAACAGGCACCCCAGTTAACCAGTTTGTCCTGGGTTTGAGACCTAACTAACATGTCTCATGGTAAATTATTGGGAAAAAAAAAGTTTTAAAGTTTAAGTTCTGAGGGTCTAAGAAAGTAATTAAGGCATATAAATGTAAATTGAAAGGTCTGAGGATGTGAAAGCTTTAGTAAGTTGTGAGGGTCAAAGAAGTTGTTTTAAGGTATATAAAAAATAATCAGTGGAGCTCTGATAAGCTATTAATCTAGCCCTGGTAAAGCACAGATTACATCATACTCACAAGCTCAAAGTTTAAATTCTCCTTTGGTTGTCTTCTAAGTATAGACTTAAAAATGCTTCTCATTATGCTAAAAACTTCTCTAAATGTAAACAAATTCTTGTAAGCTTCAGGGAGTCATGATACTTGAATCCACTTCTCTCAGGTCAAGGACTCCAAATTAGCACTTCTGTCAATCAACAGCTTAGGTTTCCCAGCCTCCTGCCAATTCCTGAGGGTGGGATCTCTCTACATTTCCACTGGTCCTGGGACTCCCCTCACCCATCTCCCAGGACATGGAAGTGTATACCCAAGATAAAAATTCCCCTAAGCTCCTTAACTTTACCTTCTGTCCCAAGTCTGTATCTGTTACATCAGATTTCCAATCAGCTGAAGACTGCAAACTGCTCCAAACATGCCAGCCCTAGATGCTTCTGACTGAATTTCTGGCCTGAGCTTCTGCACCCCAAAGTGGTTCAAAGTGGCTAGCCCCAGGTGGTCTAGCCTCACAGACTGCTTCAAAGCAGCCTGCACTTTCCTAGCCCCAGGTGGTTCTAAAGGATCTAGGCAGTGAGCAAAACAGCCTGTATACCTCTCTTCTCAGCCTTGACCAGCATTTCAACCTTCCTGCTCCCCTTCTGCCAACAACACCCCTATTTCAGACAGAAGTAATTATCACCCGTTACCATCAACAAAAAGCCTGAGATGTTAGGTCTCAAACGGGATAAAAGACACCTAACTGAGGTTCCTATTAACATATCAAAGTGGATGCTGTCCACCAGCTTCTCTCACAGCAGCTAGTATCTGTTATGGAATAATCTTCTCTGGCATAACCTGTCCCATACCCCAAACTCTCCAGCCCAGGGACTAGACTGGGTTTTCCTTCCCTTAGCTTCTCTGTGTTCCACTGGAAGCTCTGCTTCGGTCCCCCTCCCTCTCCAAAGCCTGCCCCTTTCAGAAAGTCCACCAAGTAGCCTGCCAGTGGCTCTTCCCCCAGAGCTGCTCAAGATTTTGCCTACAGGGTATTAAAGCTCTGGTCTATAGACCTGCCCAGATTTCTCCTCCTCCATTACCCCAGATGACCAGAGAATGCTTTGCTCAGATTAAACTTGGTCCTTTACCTTTAAATTCAGCTCCATTGGCTTACTGCATCAGCAGAGAAACCTAATACCAGAAATTCAAGACACTTATCATCTGCTGCCAAGTCCAGGTAGAGCTGGGCCTCCCCTGCCTGTCACTGACCACTTGGGCACATTGCCTACTGGTAACCCAGCAATGCGGGAAGCCACTCTCCCTTCCACTCCACCCCCACCACACTGACCTACTTTTGTTTGGTAAGTCACCTATTTCCAAAGCGAAAGTCTACAAGGGATCCAGGATCTCTTCTGACTCTTTTGACCCCTTCTGAGTCAAAGGCTTCTGGGTTACCTTCTGGATCATTGAGCACCAAGTAACTCTGGCCCACTTCCAGGGCAGGGACAGCCCTTGCCCCTTGGGGTTCCCTTGTGTGGGAGATGCCTATAACAGAGGCAGTCTCCACACCATTCCTGGCCATAGGTTTATATAACCAGACAGATGTGGTTCTGTACCCTTTGGTCTCTAGAAAAAGGACTTTGAAAGGGTACTTGTGGGTCCAAGTTCAATCCCCAGACACCCTTGCAGTATCTCCTATAAAACTTGTTCAAACTGGGGCTGTCTCACACCATGCATTGGTTTGAGCTCCTTCATCCAAGGGTTATGAGCTTTACATTCCTGCCCCTTCCTTTTCCCCTGTTTGTCTGTGTCTCCTGTCCACCCCCGCTGCCCTATTCATCTACCTGCTTCTCATTTCTTTGCTACAAGACGACTTTTCACTCAATCACTCTCCAAGTTCCCCCCCGCTGCACTGTTCCTGGTGTTTTCTCTTCCTGGCACATTTTGGCAAAGCCCACCGAAGGTGCCCACTTTGACTTTGCTCACTAGGCTTCCCTGGTGTTTGGGATTCTTCCCACATTAGACCTATTCCCTCTGTTCCTGACTGGTTTCCCATCCTAAACTGCATACATGTCTTGTTCTGTTTGTTACAAGGTGTAAATGAAAGCCAGAGACACTGGCTGCTTCACATCCGGCATGTAGCTGTTTGCTCCCTTCCTCCAACAGCATAGGAGACCCAAAGCTTAAACTCTAGCTGCCTGTGTTCTCCACATGGCTCTGGCTTGTGACTCTGGCTCTTGGCCTGCAGACCCACTCAGATACCTCCCTTATCTTCTGCTCCTTCCTGGCTTTCCCTCACCTTGCAGTCGAATTGCAGACCCACTATGCTATCTCTCATTTTCTACCTGCAATCCTGCAGCTCGTTTTCACTCTCAACTTCCTCACTCCAAAAAAGTCTTTTATTCTTATGGTTTCTTATACTGCCAACTCTTATATCAGGATTTTTAAGTTGGTCATTGAACGTGGTTTCCATGGAAAGTTTCATTTCTCTTTCTGTTAAAAAAATACCATCTATTTTGTTTGTATGGATGAAAATGTGGCCACTGCATGCTTGTTTCTGACTGGTCTTGGACACCTGAGTGTACATGTTATGTGTATCTTGGTAACAACTAGCTGCCTGGGCTCAGAATTTGCCTCTGGGCTTTGCTGAATCTGATGTGATGACAGAAAAAGTTATTTTATGCTGTTCTGCCTTATTGAAAAAAAAAAGCAGCTAAAGAATTGGGTATGGTTAAAAAAATCTGAAACAAAAAGTTAGCTTAAAACTGGTAACTCCAAATTGGAACTGCTCTGGTAAACAACACATGGTCTGCTACCACCTTAATTAAGTATAACATGTGGGCAGCCACCATTTTGACTAAGGTTGGAGAAGAGGGAGGTATGACTTTATTGCCATCTTAAATAAAGGTGACCACATGAAGTGGGTCCACCAAGAGACAACAGGTCTCCAAAATATTTTGGATTAGGATAGGTTTCTGTGAGATAATCCTGTACTGTTCTAAAAACAAGGTTTATGAAAATTAGGATTTAAAACAATGCTGGTTTGCTGAGGTATTAAAGCTGAACCTCCATGCATTCATGTATAGGGCTATATCTTGCTGGCAGCCAGATTTTGTAATGTAAGAGCAATCCCCTTGGTATTGATTTTAGAAAGACTAAATTGTTTACACTATGAACGCTGGGTTTTGTCTTCTAGAGAAAGTAAATTGCTTATACCTAACAGATAATGACTCTTGATCCTCAAATGCTTCAGAGATCTGAGAATATGGCATTTTAAAAAAGGCTTCTCATAAGAGAGACATTCCAGATCCTGGCAGCATCCCCTATCCCCTCCAAGGAAGATGGATGGCCTCAGAAGAATTTCTACCTGGAGCTTACTCTAATTGTAGCAAAGCTAGCCAGGGAGCATAAAATTGCCTTGTACCATAATTGCTGCTAAGACCTGCCTAGACTGTGGACAAGCAGGACACTGGGGAATTGATTGCCTCATTTTACCAAGACAAGATAGGCCAGTCTCCCCCAAATTCCTATTCCATAGGAAAGTCTGTCAGATCTTCTGGACCTGGCAGCTGAAGACTGATACCCAACGACCATGGAGAAACCTGGGATAGCTGCCTAGGTAGCTGGAAAGCTGCGTCACTTCTGCTTACTCAAGAGAAATTTATCCTTCACAGATTTGATGGTATTTGATGACTAGGATACTGATAGAGTTACCAGTTTTACAAATCTTCTCCTGATCCCCACCTCAGGCTACAACTGCCTTGGAAGCTCATTAGTTCACTAGTCACGTTTCTTGTTAAAAATGCAGATAGGTTTGCCTGGTTCATAGGCTTCACAATAAAGGATAAACAGATTTCAGATGTAACTTCCCACTTAAGGTACATAAAGGTGTTTCAGACTTCTGTCTTCTTTCAGAGTTTTAGCATTGATAAATGCAGTTCTGATAAACTGATAGAGCACTGACTATGAACAGTTTTCAGAAGAACTTAAATTTCTGTAGGTTTTACTGGTTTCAGCTTTTCGGACTGCATAGAGGCTTTTTCAGCATTACCACATTGTCTCCAGCCACATTATGGCAAAACTCTGCTGAAATGCCAACTACCCCCCCCACCCCCGCCACTGCCAAAACAGGTTAGCATTAAAGATGATGTGGAAGTGTGGAAGTATGCATGTGTGTTCAACTCTGCTCCTCCTCCCCTGCTCCTCAGCCTCCTTCCGTCCTCCTCCTTCACTTGATCAACCTCTTTTGTTCAGTAAATTTCCTCTGGTTGTCTTCTAGGTATAGACTTAAAGGTGTGTTTCATTGGACCAAAACCATGCCCTAGAAAAAATGTTTATGTCTTTTAACTCAAAGACATAGCCTTTGCTATGACACCAAGGTATTAATCTGTTCCTGTTGTTTTACAGGCACCTGCAGGTTTCTGGGGAAAGAGTTCTGCTCCTGTATCAAGAAATCTGGCCTGGTGGAAACTAATATCAGTCTTTAGAGCCCCTCTTTGACCCCACCCATCTTCAAGACTATATTTTACAGGTCCACTCTTCCTGCCAGATATGTGCTAAGGTCAACACACAGGGGACCCTCCAGATATCCCAGCCCCTGCATGAGCTCTGAGAACACCAACCAAGGACACCAACCAGGCAAAGACCGGCAGGTTGACTTTACCCACATTCCCACTCATAAAAAGCTCCATTATCTCTTAACTCTTATTGACATCCTTTCAGAATGAATGGAGGCACTCCTCACCTCCTGGGAAACAGCAGGTATGACGGCTCAGGTACTCCTGGAATACACCATCCCTTGATTTGGCATGCCATCCTCCCAAACTCCTGGGACATCAGTGCTGGTACCATCTCCCCAGGCTCAAGCAGGCACCAGGATAGATGGTCTACCTACTGGGACCCTCTACCCTCTGGTTTTCCAAACTGTCTCAATGAAGGACCTATATGCTCTTCTGCCTTGATCATTCATCTTTGTCCGTACAACCCGGGTACATCTCCATTCCATTCTTACTGGCAATCTCCATTCTCCCCATGGCTAGTCCCATTCATAGGGCTGGTGATAACTTATTTTTTTCTCCTAGCAAATTGCCTTCTCCACTTCCTCAAGAAATAGATCCTTGCAGCCTCCAGGATGGTGATTAACAGAATGCTTCTTCACCCACACCTCCCACTGAGTGTAAGCCCATGAACTCCCAACTCCCTTTCCCCACATCATCCCACGCCAACAGGAAGTAGCCAGACTTGAACCAGCACCCATATATCCAAGAAGGTTGGGATGTTCTTCTGGAAGCTCTGCCTGAGCTCTCCCTCCTCCCTCTCCAAACCCTGCCCCTTTCAGAAAGCCCTCCAAATGGTGGCTCCTACCCCAGAGCTGCTCAAGACTGTGCCTAAACCATATTTAAGCTCCAGTCCACAGACCTGCCATGTGTTTTCTCCTCCTCCCTTTCCCCAAGATCATCTGGGAGTGCTTTGCTCAGATTAAACCTGGTCCTTTACCTTTGAATTTAGCTGGATTTGGCTTACTGTATAGGTCGAAAAACCTAGTACTGGGGATTCAAAATACCTATCACTCTGATTCCTATATAACCCAACCATTTGTCTGCACAGGTCTCTTAGCCTCTTTGCCTCTTGGTTGTGTCACTCTTGATTCCTGCTTTCTTGGTTTCTTGACTCCTGGCTCTTCCATTTTCCTTACTACCCTCTCCTCAGTTGGCCCTGTTCAGTTTGCTGGTCATGTTTACTCTAGACTTGTTCAGATCCCTCTGTCTCTTCCAGTGCTTTCCCTGACATCTATAATAAAACCACTAACCTCTTAGGAACAGTAATGTCCTCCTTTTATTTCTTTTTTTTTCATTCACAGGTATCCTTCTTGCTTGCAAAAGCAAGCTTTGAAGCAGAAAGAATACTTCTCAGAGCCTGTCATCATAAATATGAACAAAAATAAAGGCTATCTTTGAATGAATTCTCAACATCTCAACAAAGATGTCTCACACTTGGCTCAATTTTATTCTTGACTCCTAATGAAATACCTGACCTTTGAAATTGGGTGAGATTGATTTAAGCCTCTTGCTATTTGATTTTAGCCAAGGAAAAAGCAGGTAGAAGGTAAACCTGCTTTAATATCATTTCTGTACATGCTTATTCTCTTTTTATACCAAAGAAAAATAGAAACCTTTTTACTGTGTCTCTTAGGCTTTTGCTTCCACTTCTTCCCAGGTAACAAATTACTGCAATACAAAAAGAGGGTTATTGTCTGTAGCTAGAGTTTTCCTGCTTGGTCCACAGTCAGGACAAATCTTTGTCACCTGCCAGTCCCACAGCCGCTCAGACCCAACCAAGTAAACACAGAGACTTATATTGCTTACAAACTGTATGGCCATATCAGGCTTCTTGCTAACTGTTCTTACAGCTTAAATTAATCCATTTCTATAAATCTATACCTTGCCACGTGGCTTGTGGCTTACTGGCATCTTCACATGCTGTTTGTCATCATGGCAGCTGGCAGTGTCTCTCACTCAGCCTTCCACTTCCCAGCTTTATTCTCCTCCTTGTCCCACCTATACTTCCTCCTGCCTGACTACTGGCCAATCAGTGTTTTATTTACCAACCAATCAGAGCAACACATTTGCCATACAGAACATCCCACAGCAATTGTCTATTGTTTTTCTGTCTTAGGGTTTTATTGTTGACCAAAAGCAAGTTGGGGAGTGTGGTAGTTTGAATGTAATTGGCCCCCATAATCTCATAAGGAGTAGTACTATTAGGAGATGTGGCTTTGTTGAAGTAGATGTGGGCTTGTTGGAGGAATTGTGTCATGTGGGGGTGGACTTTGAGGTTTTCTATGCTCAGGATACTGTCCAGTGTCTCAGTCAACTTCCTGTTGTCTGCAAGATATAGGACTCTCAGCTACTATGCCAGGATCACATCTGCTTGCATGCTGCTATGCTCCTTGCCATGATGATAATAGATGGAACCTCTGAAACTGTAAGTGAGCCACCCCAATTTAATGTTTCCCTTATAAGAATTGGCATGGTCGTAGTGCTTCTTTACAGCAATAAAAACCCTAAATAAGACAGAATTTGGTATCAGGGACTGGGGTATTGTTATGATAGGTCCAACCATGTTTTTGTTTGGAGGAATTTGGACTTTGGAACTTTGAGTTATGAAAGCAATGGAATGCTTTAAGCACTGCTTAATGGGCCATACCAGTAGAAGCATTGAAGACACAGATGCTAAGAGTTATTTGAACTTTTGGGTGCTCATTCAAGATGTTTCAGAAGAGAATTTTAGTATGTTGCCTGGAGATTGTTCTTGTGATATTTTTGAAAAGAAAGTGGCTGCCTTTTGCCCTAGTCTGAAGCTAAAGTGAAAAGTTTTCAATTATTTCCATTGACAGAAGAAATATCAGAATAGCCTAGTGTAGATTCTATCATGTGGTTACTAGTGTTCATGCTTATAAAATTTATAATGAAAAGGAGCAAGCTGAGCAGGGTAAGTTACAAAATGTAAATTTTGAAGAGAATAAGAGCATCAGAATGTGGAATGGAGCTAACTCTTATGTTCAAGGAGATAAATGGATTAAGAAATGGAATTTAAGGTGTGGTAACCTCAGGGCAAGATCCCAGCCAGGTAGATTTCCAATTTGTGAAAAGGAACTAAAGAAAAGCTTAGAGCTGGGTGTGGTGGGGTATACCTTTACTCCTAGCACTGGGAAGGTAGAGACTGGTAGATCTCTGAGTTTGAGGCCAGCCTGGTCTACCGAGCAAGTTTTAGGACAGGAAGCTTAGGCAGTGAAGGATAGGAAGCTGGTGAAGATGAAATTGAAAGAGGGGGTCATGTTCCAGCCCCAGTAAGCAGCAGAACTTGGCAGCTTCAGCCACATGGTTCTGGCTTTAGTGTTAAGGATGGAAGAAATGGGTTATGGAAGTTGCATTCATGCCTAAAGAAAGCACCTGAGGCCAGGCATGTGGTGGGATGTCCCTGAATGGAGGCCTAGTAGAGAGATCATTGTGTAAAGCTATGAAGTTGAAGCCTGGATGGCCTTGGAGAACCCAAGATGTTAGAGATGCCAGAGTTGTGGGATACCTGCAGAAGAGAGCTGCTATCAAGGAGTGGAAACAGCCCAAGAGAAAGAAGTGTGTGGCACTCAACAAGAATGAAAGGAGTTGGAGAGTGACTTTGAACATCAGACATGAAGATGCAGAGTTTGGAGTTTGCCCAGATAGTTTTCTGTTTTGCTTTGGTCCAGTATTTCCTCACTATGCTACCTTTCCTGTATTTTGGAATGGTAAAGTATATACTGTGCCATTATATGTTGCAAGTATGTGATCTGCTTTTTTATTTTGATTTTACAGAGGATTACAGTTAAGAGATTGAGTTAATCTCAGAAGAGAGTTTAAACTTTTAAACTGTTGATCCAGTATTACCTCACTATGCTCCCTTCCCTACATTTTGGAATGGAAATGTATGTCCTGTGCCATTATATGTTGAAAATATGTGATCTGTTTTTTTAAATTTGGATTTCACAGGGGATTATAGTTAAGAAATTTGCATGAATCTCAGAAAAGACTTTGAACTTTGGACTTTAAATCATTGTTGAGACTGTGATAGACTATGGGAACTTTTGAAGTTGGACTAAATGCATTTTGCATTATGATATTATTATAAGCTTTTAGGGTCAGGGAGTGGAAGATGGTAGTTTGAAATTACCCCCCATAATCTCATAGGGAGTGGCACTAAGGTATGGCTTTGTTGGAGTGGGAATGGTCTTGGTGGAGGAAGTGTGTCATTGTGGGGGTGGGCTTTGAGGTTCCCTATGCTTAAGATATAGGCCAGTATCTCAGTCAACTTCCTGTTGCCTACAAGATGTAAGACTCTCAGCTGCTCCAGCACCACATATGCCTGCCAGCTGCCATGTTCCCCATCATGATGATAATGGACTGAACCTCTTAAAGTATAAGTGAGCCACCTCAATTAAATGTTTCCTTTATAAGGTAGTTATGGTCATGTTATCTTTTTACAGCAATAGAAACCCTAACTAAGACAGGGATGAAGAATTTTGCTTACACTTCCACATCTTAGTTCATCTTTGAAAGAAGTCAGGGTAGGAACTCAAGACAGGAATCTTGAGGAAGGAACTGAAGCAGAGGCCATAGATGAGTGCTGCTTACTGCCTTGGTCAGCTTGCTTTTTTATACTACAGAAGCATCTTCCCAGGGATGGCACCACCGCAGTGGTCTGGGCCCCTCTCACATCAATCACTAATTTAAAAATGCCCCACAGGCTTGCCTACATGTTGTGGAATATTATTTTAACTAGGCAAAGGTGTGTTATATTTGTTTATGCTGAGGTATATTACTTTAACTATGTGAAGGAATGTTACGTTTGTTTCTGCTGCCTTTGTTAATGATGTAAAGAGATGTGTTACATTTGTTTGTGCTAAATTTGTTTAATTGTGTAAAGATGTGTTGCATTTGTTTTACCTTGCCTGCCTAAGGCATCTAATTGGTCTAATAAAAAGCTGAATGGGCAATAGCTAGGCAGTAGAGGGATAAGCAGAGCTGGTAGGCAGGGAGAATAAATAGGAGGAGGAATCTTGGCTTAAGAAAAGAAAAGAAAATGAGAGAGACATCTGGGGCAAGCCATCCGGCAGCCACCAGCTGGCTAGATGGAGTAGGATGTACAGAATGAAAGAAAGGTAAAACGCCCTGAAACAAACATAGATGAAAAGAAACAGGTAAAGTTATAAGAGCTATCAAGAAATGAGCCTAAGCTAAGGTTGAGCATTCATAAGTAATAAGTCTCTGTTCCTTGACTTGGGAGCTGGTTGGTGACCCAAAAGTAAAAGCCTGCTATACCTACAGACCAATTTTATGGAAATATTTTTTGAATTGTGGTTCCATCTTCTCAGATGACTCTAGCTTGAGTTAAGTTGACAAAAGCAAAAACAAAACAAAAACAAAACAAACAAGTAAAACTGAATAGCATATCTCTAGCCATCAGCAAAGCTTCTGAAGACTGCCTTCACCAGGCACAACCCCCGAGACTGATGGCCTCAAACAAGCAAGTGATAGGCATGTGCCTTTACCTGAGGTCTTCGGGTCAACGGTAAGTGGATGGTTTGGGAAATGCCAGACACAGTGTTGGCATTATTGAGAATCCATTTTCAAACATCAACTACTGTGAGATGTTCTCTAGGGAGATCAGCGGTTAATAAATAGTTTATCTCTGGAAAAATCTTTAGAGTTCTTCACTTTAAGGGTACTTAAATATCAAGTCCATCAAACACTTAAGATAAGTAGGAAAATTATTATTTGTTCTTTATTTCAGGAAATTGTTCTAAAGAATATTTTCCATTAGTCTTATAAATAAAATTCTACATAATGTTTATCATACTTAAAACAATCGATATACACATATTTTAAGGAGTACAACTGGTATATAAGAAATATAACAAATAATTTTGCATTACTAACATCGCCTCCCTTTGTTTCACTTCTTTACTTTTTGTGCTGCGTCATCCAGAGGCTGACATCCCATGTGAAGCGTGTGGTGCACTGGGAGGCTTCCCCCAGTGTTCTCGTCACCATGTCTGTCACTGCATCATCAGCACCGCTCTATGTCGCTCTTTTTATCTTCACAACTCTTTCTCTGCATCTAAGCAAGTGACTCTGTGCGTGTTCTAATTTGAAGATAGATTTTTTTTTTTCTGTTCTAGAGATCAAGTTTAACACTCTGCACATACTAGGCAAGCATTCTACGACTAAATGACCCCTGGGTTTTTGGAAGAAAGGGTCTTACAAAGTTGCCCCAGCTGCCTTAGAAATTACTGTGTAGCTCAGGATAGGCAGGAATTTAGTCTTTTTGCATCTACCTTCCAAATTCTAGGATTACAGCATGCAATTCACATATGATTGGAAAAAATTCAAAGAATAAGGAATTAACATATATTAGAGAATTAATACCACCAAGGTTTAAAAGGATTCCAAATGGCAGATACAGAGAGCAGCTGCTTCCTAAGCCCGAGGGAGACTACCCTTTCCCCACTTCCCCAAGTGTTACTGAAGAGGATAGATCCATAGCCCTCCAGCTAACGGAGAAGTTCAGAGGTGCTGATGAGGCTTGCCAGCAGCTGCCTTGAGTGGTCCAGCGGCACTGGCCTAGTCACTGGAAAGTTGCTGCAGGGAGTGACGTAGTGTAGAAACTGACTGGACTGCAGCAAAACTTTCTTAATAGTACTTGTCTGGGTTAGGTTTTTTCAACTTGATACAAACAAGCTAGAGTTATCTGGAAAGAGAAACCTCAACTGAGAAAATGCCTTCATCATGTTGGCCATAGGCCTGTCTGTAAAGGTATTTCCTTGATTAATTATTGATGTGGGAGGGCCCAGCTCACCGTGAGTGGTGCCACCTCTGAGCAGGTAGTCATGAGGGTTATAAGAATGCAGGCTAAGCAAGCAGAGAGGAGCAAGCCAGCAAATAGCATTCCTCCATGTTCCCTGCTTCAGTTTCTGACCCCAGGTTCCCAACTTGAGTTCCTGTCCTGACTGCCCTCAGTCACAGACTCTTACCTGGAAGATGAAACTCAAAAGCAACTTGGGGAGAAAGAATTTATTTGGGCTTATGGTTTCAGGGGAAAGAGTCCCACATGGCTGGGCCTGGCAGCAGTAGGAACTGATGAGTGCTTACATCTCAAAGCCCAAGCAGGATGCAAAGAGAGAGAGAGAGAGAGAGCACTGGGAATGGCATGAGGCTTTTGGCTCCTCAAAGCTTGTTCTCAGTTATATACTCTCTCCAACAGGCCATAAATCACAAACCCATCCAAACAGCCCCAGCAGCTGGGGATCAAAACTACTCAGACATCGGAGCCTATGGGGGACAATTCATCCAAACCGCTACATCATCTGAATGCCATTTGTCAACAACTTGATTCAGTGGATTTTAAAATTCAAAATGTGTCCAAGTAGTTGGAACAAGAATTAAAAAACGGCTTTCAAGACAGTCTTGAGAATTCTCCCCAGTGACCACACCTGAACAAAGATGAACATTTCTGAGGTGTCAGGAATTCTTTCCAGAGGACAAGTGGCCATGTGAATACATTGAGCCTTGTGCTGTGCAAGAAGTTGTACGTATTTAAAAATCTTGAACTTTTGAACTCAGGAAAAAGAGAAGAAATGGGCCTGGGAGGTCAAGGAATAACTCTACATTGTAACTCTGGTTTTACAACAAAACAGTTAAAATGCTGAAGCTGACATGGGTCCTTAAAAATGCCCTGATAGTGCACTTGTCAATCAACAGTGAATTAGCTCCAGATGCACACTTGAGGACCAGCTTGTGATGTGAGATGGACCCTGTAGTAATTTCTCCTCCTGAATGGTGTTTTGTCACTCAGGAGTTCCCTCCTGCTTCTGTGTAGGACTGTGCTCTTCTTGTTTCTGAAGTGTTTGCTCAGTATGTGGGATTCACCCTAGTGAGGTCAGTAGTACCTTACATTCCTGTTCAGACACTGCTTTCCAGCCTGCTTCTGAAAACATCAGTGAACACCACATGTTTCAGATCACATACTCTTAGCTGATTCCATGCCCTAGCCACTGAAGCAAGACCTTTCTGCTTGTGTTTTGAGATTCTGCAGAACTTTAAACCAACATGCTTTGGTTTGTGTTCCTTGGAGGCAGCCTTTTCTGTACAGGTATTCTAAGGAGGCTGTGAATTGAGATATGCATTTTTGTTCTTCTACTCTCGGCCCCTTAAAATCAGCTATACTTCCCAAAATTCTACTTAAATCATTGGAACATGGGATTTTACAATTCTGAGGGAAGCCAGCAAGTCACTGCCAGCTCATCTTTGGGCATTTCCTAGTCTATACATCATCTCCCCTGGCTGAGATCTGTACCTTGTTCATGGAGCTTGAGCATTGAACACAGTTCAGTGGACTGGCACCTGTGGCCAAGTCCAGTTACTCTGGTTTTCTTTCTTTTAGAAGATGGAGTTAGATTCAAATGTATCGAATAGAAATGTGTCAGTAACCTGAAGGACCATCTTGTCAAGCAAAGTTCAGTGGTCATCCTTCCATGGGTCTTGCATGTCCAGTCAATCAAGCAGTCCAGGCAAGAACAGTTTCTTGCCCGAATGGCTATCTTTGCCAACGTGAAGACAAACTCCATATGGAGTGTCTTCAATGCCCATCCTCTTCTCTGAAGTAAATCCAGTGCTGCCAGGAGCAGACATGTCTCACTGTCCAGAACGTCTAAATTTTTAAAACATTTTAAATGCCATATTCTGTAGGTCTTTGAAGTGTTTGAAGACTACCTATCTATCTGAAATATATATATATGTATACCTAGAAGACTTAACTAACATGGCTACAAATGTGATTATCATAGATGACTAATTATTAATCTATTTTTAATTATCCATTACAATTTTAAATGAGTTACATAAACATGATACCTCAAACAAGAATAGAAATATATATACAGTATAACAAAATTAAGTTTAAACTTGTATCAATAAACTAAAATCCATAGCAATATAAAACATTTTAAACAAGTTGTTACTCTTTAAAAGTAGGTTCATTAATCTACCCTTTCATTTGCAGAGAAAACTGCCAGACATTCTACAGGACACTGAAAAAAAATGATGGAGAGACTCTAGCCCTGTAAGCTGAAGACAGATGCCCCAACTTTACCAAGGAACATTAGGTGACTTTCCAGGCTGTCAGCTGTCTCTGTCTACCCTGCAAGACTCCCGAAAGTTGCTTACATCCTTCTCCCATTTCTCAGGTAATATTATATCCTTCTGAGGTCTTTGATGTTGTTGAAGACTAGATAGTTGTAATTTCCTCAGTTATGATAAAAGATAAGTTAGATATAAAACCTTAAACTCACAAATATAAGATAGATAGGATATCTTCTTTAATATTGTAACTGTAATTCTTGCTTGATAATTGTTTTGTTATATGTAATTTTACTATGTTAAAGTTAAAACCTTCCTTTTTAAAAACAGAAGAAAAGGGGAAGTGCTGTGGATATCGCTCTACATAAATAAAACACTGATTGGCCAGTGACCAGGCAGGAAATATAGGCAGGACAAGGAGAGAGGAGAATTGAGGGAACAGGAAGAAGGAGGGGGAGACACTGCCAGCCACCGCCAGGACAAGCAGCATGTAAAGATGCCAGTAAGCCATGAGCCACGTGGCAAGGTATAGATTTATAGAAATGGGTTAATTTAAGATATAAGAACAGTTAGCAAGAAGCCTGCCACAGCCATACAGTTTATAAGTAAAAAAAAAAAAAAAAGAAAAGAAATGTGTCAGTAACAAGACTGGAAACATACAAGGTATAAGGCAGCCATTTTCTGGTCAAGGAATTCAAAGAACTCCCAGGTAGAAAGAAGTGAAATAGATCTAGAGGTCTGGAGAGAGAGAAGCAAGGGCACCTTTGGGTTTCAGTCAGACTCTGAGTTCACATCCTTGCCTGCCTCGCAACTGTGTGATAACATCTCTCCTAGTACCAGTCATGTTTACATTCTTCACTTTCTTTGGATTCTCAGGACCTCCTGACTTACAAACTCCCACTTTAGAAAAGATCCCCAGAGCAGATAGTATGCCAAGGCTCCAGCTCTATGTGGAAGAAGCCATTTTGGTTGAAAGTCCCTTGCCAATTTTTCCACATCCTAAACCACTATGTTCCTCTAGTTTGTCTCTGCTTCCAGGACAGACACTCAAATTGCCCCTTGTAATAAGTCTTTCCCAATAATTACATGGAGACTTATTAATTATGAAAGCTCAGCCTATAGCTTAGGTTAGTTCCCAACTAGTTTTTAGAACTTAAATTAACCCACTTCTATTAATCTACATGCTACCTCATGGCTGTTACTGCTCCTCCTGCATGTCTTGCTTCATCTCCATCTCTTGGAGTCTCTCCTGTGTGCCTAGATTCTCTTCCTACTTCCTCTCTCTCTGCCCAGAAGTAAGTACTGCCTATAGTGCACGTCTAGCTATTGGGCTTTTGGCTTCTTATTAAACCAGTCACAGCATCATATCTTCACACAGTACACAAATATCCCACAACATGCCCTGACTGGAGCAAAAAGGAAAGAAGAAAACACACACACACACACACACACACACACACACACACACACACACAGATGTGCAGGGATAGGAGTGAGCCATGTGCTTTGATTGATAGAGCTATACCAGCAGCAGTCTGGAGAGTCTGTGCATTTATTATCTACAGCAGAAATGGGGAGGCTGCATGTCATCTAATCTCAATAGGAGGTGTTTGTAGGGGAGTAGTACCATGCTGTAGTCACACAGAAAGAGGAGACTGTAGTAGATACTTTTTGTACACATTATCAACATTGGATCCCAACCCCTTGAGCCTGATTTTGCCATTTCCATGGTGTCTTATTGCTTTGATGAAACACCATGACCAAGGCAAGTTGTGGAGGAAGGTATTTATTACACTTCCATATCACTGTTTATTATTGAAGGAAGTCAAGATAGAAACTCAAACAGGGCAGGAACTGGGAGGCAGGAGCTGATACAGAGACTGTGGAGAGGTTCTGGTATACATCAGTAAGGCTATCTCCACATGGCTTGCTCAGCCTGCTTTCTTATAGAACCTTTGACCACCAGCCTAGCTGTGGCTCCTACTACAATAGGCAGGGCCCTTCCATATCAACCATTAATTAAGAAAATGCTCTACAGGTTTGCCTACAGTCTGCCCTTATAAAGGGGTTTACTCAATTGGGTCTCCTTCCTCTCTGATGATTCTAGCTTTAGTCAAGTTGGCATAAAAGTAGCCAGCATACATGGGTCTGAGGTGTTGGGGTTCTTGACATGGTCATACACATTTTAACAGACCACATTCACTTAGGACTTTGTTTAGTTCCTGCACCCTGCTCCAGCAGCACCAGAGGATCATGTTCACAGAGGAGATGACAGTATGAGGAACTGTTACATTATGACATGCTTGATATAAAAATGCTTGATTATATTGGAGTTTATTTGCATCATCAAAGAAATTTTAATTTATATTGTCAATGAGAGAAAAGGAAAAGATAATGAAAAAATAGTCTTTTTGATAGGTAATGTTGTTTTAGTTATAAAGAATTTAATTAAAAAAACTATGTATTTAGCCAGGCAGTGATAGTGCACAGCTTTAATCCCAGCACTTGGGAGGTAGAGGCAGGTAGATCTCTGTGAGTTCAAGGCCAGCCTGGTATACAGAAGTGAGTTTCAGGACAGCTAGGGCTAGCTACACAGGAAACCCTGCCCTGAAAAACCAAAAACTAAACCAATCCAAAATTAAAAAAATTACATACTATTGCAAATTAAGTTGTTTTTTTAGAAATCAAATGGTGCCAATGAAGAATGAGATGAAGCATTTTTCAAAAGTCTCAGTTGGGAATTATATGGAGCCATTTTATACATGGTTTCATATGTAACATCATATATTAAAAATTATATTGAGTACTATAGTTGTAACTCAGTGGTATTTTCATAGCATTCACAACACCTTGAGGTTCAATTCTCAGTCCTCTACCACAAAGAAAAGCAAAATAAAAAGTAATGTAAAACAATCAAATAAAGGCTGCATAGCATTCTTTACAGTGTTGTTGCATAATTTTCCTACAATTTATTTTACCTGACAATTAATAACATATTGTTTCCATATATATTTATTATGATTTTGCAAATAGTACTGCATTGAATATGTGTGAAAAAATGTGTAGAACAGATTCTCAAAGTAGAATTGCTGTGTCAAAGGCTATGTGATATATCTTTGTGAGAGATGCTTTCAAATTACTAGCAAACTTTAGCACCAATTTACCATCTCACAGCTTACAAAGGCATTTGCTCTTACATCATCTCCACCAGTTTTTAAATTGTCAGTCAGAGTTGAAAATGTTTTTATCTTGGTTGATTCTTTCATTATGGGTAAGAAAATAAGAGGGAGATGATGAGAAATATAGTCTGCTCTTACTAAATGATTCAGCCAATGGTAACCTTAAGAGATAACATGAAAATTCACTAGAAATTTAGCTCTTAATTATCCCAAGATAAATGAGAAAATGAGAGAAGCAGGAAAAACTGTCATCATAAGTGTTGTGATGCAAACCCATATCCGTTGTTAAATTGGGCATTGATATCTGACGTGGTATTCACATGCTTGAGGGGCACACTGACACACAAAGGTCCTGACATGAAGAACTGAGGGACTAGAAGAGTCTTATATGAAATCAGTCAGATATGACATGGATATGCATAATTAGTATTATGATTTGGGGGGTTAATCAGGCCCTGCTTAAGCTTTGTGTGTCTTTTTTCTTATGTACAGACAGAAAGTGGTGAGGACAACAACACCTTAAAAGAGTGCGGATCAAAGGGTGCCTGGTGTTAATAAGCTTGCTATTATTGAGGATTTCTAAAATGAAAACCTCCTGGTTCTGATCCTCCAGCGGGTGGTGACATCCCAACACTCAAAACTTACTGACTCTGAAACTTGGATAGGCTTTCCCTCAAGATTCAGTTTAGAAACATTCTTTTCCATAGTAGTAAAAATTTATGTTATAGAATAGTACACGTTCATAAAATTTATTACATTGCATTTCATACACTCCCTTTGGATATCACTTGTTAATTTCTTCTTTCACTATCTTTAGAAATTGAAATTCCAATCCAGTTAAGAGCCTCAGGTGATGTGACTTTGAATCTGTCATAGTTCCCTTAACACTGTTTTACAAACACTTTGGTTTTTAAGTAAGTGACTTGTGTGGTTGAGTAGGGATGATAGATTCAATTTGTTGATCTTACCTATTTTTTTTTTCCAGTCTGGGAACCAACCTTGGGCCTTAAACGTGCTAAGCAAGTGTTCTGCTGCTGCCCTATATAGTCCAACTTCATCTTATTGAAACTTAAAAAAAAAACAAAACAAAACTGTGGCTTAAAAGGAGAACTAAGGGAAAGCCAACATGTTAGAAAGTCAACTTTACTAAATGTCTTCCTATATAATAGAAAATGAAAAAGTGTACACAAAAAAGAGACATTCACTTTAAAAAGCTATAAACTTTTAAAATTCTCTTAAAAACCAACTATATACATCAATGACAAGTAGTTAGAAAGTGTGACAGATAACTAACTTATATAACTTATATAACTTATATAACTTATATAACTTAGTGAAAAAAGGTTTAATCTTAATGAATTTGATTTATTTTGAGAAATTAAAATATAGTAAAAATACAAAAGGAAAAATAAAGGAAGACACTCATAGTTATAGGGGTTAAATACAGTAAAAATGAAAATAATATTCAAGTTAAGTATAGATTAAATGTGCATACTCAATAAGAACTGCTAAGGTCATCTATTTTACACAACTTACATATGAATACTGGAAATTTGTAAAAGTCATCCAGCAAGCAAAAAAGCTTTTATAGAAGTCATACCTGCTATAACTTCCCAAGTACTTTACAAAACTTTTCTTCAAGTTAGGTGGCAACTAGTGAGCAATGTTAAAGGTGATAATGGAAATAAAAACAAATGAATTATTATTGTAATGATGCTTCACTCCCATGTGTACAGTGTCTAGTGATGTTTATGTCACATAAAATACTAATGCTAACATAAAACACTCTACAGTAACTGTCCCTTCATGGGAAATTCCACAACCAAATACTGATTGTTTTTATGCAATTAACATTAAAGGCCCCAAGTCAAGTTGTATAGTGCTACTTAGAAAAAAAAATTCTTCAAAATTATGCTTTATTTTATTTTATTTTATTTGGTTAGAAATGAGAAGTCACTTACAGATAGGACGGTGTATCATTTCCTTGGCAAGATATGGGATCTGTCTGTGAAAGTTTTAAATAGGACAGGCAGTAATCTGAGTTGATTTAAGAGGTATTATATAAAGTAGAGGTGGGGAATGAACTCAGAGAACTTTCACATTCTCATCCCCCTTCCAAAGAAGGAAGGAATAAATCCATCCTATCAAAACATTCACTCTCTAAATAATGAAACCTAAGAGGCTTGAGTAAAGTGGCATCAAAAGTTGTAATCCCATCTCAGAAGTGGGATAGATTAGATAATGAGGGATATTTACGTAATTATGACTGACTTAAGCAAAATTGAAAGGTGAAAGGAGCCCAAGAAAACTGGTCTGCTTTAGCCAAGAGTAAAGTGATTTTTGGGCAAAAGCATTCCTTCTGTCTCATGTTCACAGCATGACTTGGCATGGCCATGTGACTCTGGTCCTCTGAGCTGCCTTAGAGACGTTCATGAGCCTTCCCTTTTTCAGTCTTCTGAGATTTGTTTTATGTGTAACTTCTAAGTACATGTTTCTGGATTTTCTTTTCTATTTACCAAAATTAAGCTTTACCAGTTGAAATTAATGTATGAATGTTATTTAATTACTGTTTACTTTCTTAATCTTTCCATCATTTGTGTCTGTAGTGTTTGTGTGTGTGTGTGTGTGTGTGTGTGTGTGTGTGTGTGTGCGTGCATGCCTGTGTATGTGTATATGTGTGTGGTGGATCTGGAGATTGAACTTTGGGCCTTGTGTGTGCTAGGCACAGACCCTACTATCATATTAATACTCTTGTCCTCCCCAACATATATCATCCTAAAGAATGTTAACGTGTTAATAGTTTTTAAAACCTAGGTTAGTATCTTGTGTGAAATACTGTCTTGGGCTTCTTACCATATTTGTACTA
Source organism: Peromyscus eremicus (assembly GCF_949786415.1). Classification (NCBI taxonomy): domain Eukaryota; kingdom Metazoa; phylum Chordata; class Mammalia; order Rodentia; family Cricetidae; genus Peromyscus; species Peromyscus eremicus. The sequence continues at coordinate 9,800,207 of NC_081417.1, read as the reverse complement.
GGTTTCCAATTTTTGCCCTAATGAGCTACTTAGTACTTTTGTATGTATTATTTGGGAAATATGGAAATGGAAATATCCAGTGGAAAAAAGATAAATATGGCCAGTGGTCATTATCCATGATACAATTTTCTCAAACTCAGTGAGCTCTGCACAGTTGTGCAGTATTGCCTAAAAATGAAAAATATAATTGAAATTTTTAGAATTTAAACTTTTTCTCTATGAATGGTATTGTTAGGAAAAAAGAACTCAAACAAAATTTAGAAAATAATCTTTACAAAACACATAATTGGTAATAGGATGACCTAAATTACACAAGAACTTTAAAAGTTCAACATTAAGAAAACAAATATCCCAATTAAAAAATGGCAAAGGCCTTAAAAGACTTATCACCAAGGAAGGCACTTAGATGGTAACGTGGTAACTTCTCATGGACAAAAGCTCAGTGTTATATGCCACCCTGGGACAGCACTTTAAACAGCAAGAAAACTCTACCCATCTACTCACATTGCAAGAAACAAGAACACTAATTACCCCAAATCTAGGAACATCCATTCATTGCTGAAGCAAGTGCCAAATGGCTCAGCCACTTTTCAATAATTTGGCTCTTTTTTTTTTTAAATAAACATCCTCACTGTGTGATTCATCTGTCTTACTTAACCACTCAGTTGAAAGCTTACAACCATTCAAAGAGCCATGTTGAATGTTTATGGCAATGCTTTAGTTGATAAAGACAACTCAATTAAGGAAGGATTTAGAGTGGGCATGGTGGCTCGGGTCTTTAATCTCAGTGACAAGTAAATCAACAAACAAATGAGGGAAATACATTGTAGCTCATAGTTTTGGAGTTTCCTGGTCATTGATTTCATTGAGTTCCATTGATTTCAGGTCTATGGCAAGGCAGAAACATCTTGGGAGAGGGATTGACAGAAGAAAGCTGCTCATCTCATGCAGCCAGGAAGCATCAGAGCAAGGGCCAGGAACAAGGGAATCCTCCAAAGGCATGCCCTATGACCCACTTCTTCCAAATGGGCACCACATCCTAGTTTCCTACACTTCCCAATAACATCACCTTATGAATCAATTGATCTACTGATCTGCTGATCTATTGATTAGGTCACAGATCTTACAGTCCAACCCCCGAAGCCCAAGTTCTGAACATGACATTAAGAGCCAAGCCTCCAATATATGAACTTTTGTGGGGGATACCTCATTTCAAGCCATAACAAGTAGCTTTATTTGTAAGTGTCCAAATGTTGGAAAAAAACAAGTGTCCTTAAGCAGATAATAGATAAACTATGGTAATACACACATTGGGTAATATTTAGAAATATAGAGAAATTAGAGGCAAAGTTGTGAACAAAGATGTTTAGAAATATGAATGGAGATATTCATATCTCCATTCATATTTCTAAATGGGAAGTTCAATCTGGAAAATTCCACATTATCAATGATTCTAACTATATGGCTTTCTGGAAAAGATGAAAGTATGGAGATAATAAAAAATAATCAGTGGTTGCCTGGAAATGGAGGTACAGAGAGATGAACAGGTATAACAAAAATACTTTTTAAGCAGCAAAAGCTGTCATTCAATACTTAGTAAGTGATGCAAGTGATCTAACCCACAACAATTAAACAAGAAATAGTACTTTATATCATCCCAAATTAAAAACACACAGGAAGTTTCAATGTTGGTGAGATGAAGTACAGAAAGTTGTATTTACTTATTGCTGTTCATCTTGAGAAGTCATGACTGGTGGTTGGAAGATTTCTCCAGTCCCGCCCATCCCCACAGTCCCACAGCTGCTTATAAAATAATCCCTCAGAGGCTTAATATTATTTGCAAACTGTATGGTCTATGGCAGGCCTCTTGTTAACTAGCTTTTATACCTTAAATTAACTCATTTCTATTTATGTTTTGCCATGTGTTCTTTGGCTTACCGGTCTGCTGGCATGTTGTTCCTTGGGTGGCAGGCTGGCATCTCTCCTGCCTCTGTCTTTCTTCTTCCTGCCTCTCTCTTGGCTTTCCTGCCTGGCTATAACCTGACTTTCCATAGGCTAGAGAAGCTTCTATATTAACTAATCATAGCAACACATATTCACAGTGTACAGAAAGATATCCCCCAGCACTTCCCTTTTTCTATCTAATCAAAAAGGAAAGTTTTAACGTTAACATACTACAATTACATATAATAGATTGTTATCAAGCAAGAATTACAGTTATAATATCTAGTCTATTTGTATTTGGCAAAATTAAAGAAAATATTTTATCATTGATCCTATATTTGAGTCTAAAGTTTCATATCAAATTTATCTTTTATCATAACCAAGGAGAATTATAATTATAACTGTTTAGTCTTCAACTACATCAAAGACCCCAGAAAGATATAATATTTCCTAAGTAAACAGGAAATGCATTGTAAGCAACTTCCAAAAATCTAGAATGGCAGAGACAGCTGGCTGCCTGGATAGTTACCCAAAGTTCCTCTGCAATGTTGGGTCATCCATCTTCAGCCTATAGGCCTTGAGGTTTTTAGTTGCTTCTCCCTGTGTCCTGTAGAATGTCTGGCAGTTTCTTCTCCGAAGCAGGAACCTGAAAGGCCATCTTGCCTTTCAAAGTTCAACGGTCACGTTCCTATGGGTCCTGCATGCCCAGTTGATACAACATTTCAAACAAGTTTCTCAGGTCTTGCTCACACTCCCCACCCCTGCAGTCCAGACAAATCTCTCTCAGCTTCAGCTGATAATTCTCTTGGACTATTTAAGTCCTTGTCATGCTCTAAGGTTTTGAAAAAATTACGCAGTTCATTATGTTTTACCCCAACAGCAGTCCACAGATAAGAAATGTCTCTCAATAATCTTTGAAAATCATTAAGAGTGCATAATTGATCTCTCCTAATTTGCATATCTTGGGGTTTAATTATTTGTAGACCTATTTTATGCCCTAAATAATTAATAGAATCTCCTCTTTGTATCTTTTCAGGAGCAATTTGTAATCCCCAACAAGGCAAAATTTTCTTTACTTCTTTGAACATTCTTTCTAAGATATCTGCATTTGAATCAGCTAGTAAAATATCATCCATGTAAAATAGATTTAGGAAATTGTTTATGTATTACTTCCAATGGCTGTTGTACAAAATATTGGCACAGGGTTGTGCTGTGGGATGTTGTTCTATATGCTGTGAATATTTGTTGCTCTAATTCATTGATAAATAAAACACTGATTGGCCAGTAGCCAGACAGGAAATATAGTGAGGGCAAGCAGACGAGGAGAATTCTGGGAAGAGGAAGGGATGAGTCAGAAGTCACCAACCAGACACAGAGGAAGCAAGATGTCAAGGCAGAACTGAGAAAAGGTACCAAGCCAAGTGGCTAAACATAGATAAGAATTATGGGTTAATTTAAGTGTAAGAGCTAGTCAGTAATAAGCCTGAGCTAATGGCCAAGCAGTTATAATTAATATAAGCTTCTGAGTGATTATTTTATAAGTGGGCCATGGGACTATGGGGGCCTGGCAGAACTAGAGAAACCTTCCGACTACAGAGTTGGGCTATTTAACATTCCCTGTGTGAGAGCCCTCCGTTGATGTCTCTTAACCAGCTGAGAATTATTATAAGTTGCTGTGGGATGTTCTTCTGTATGGCAAATGTGTTGCTCTAATTGGTTGGTAAATAAAACACTGATCGGCCAGTAGTCAGGCAGGAGGAAGTATAGGCGGGACAAGGAGGAGAATAAAGCTGGGAAGTGGAAGGCTGAGTCAGAGACACTGCCAGCCGCCACAATGACTAACAGCATGTGAAGATGCCAGTAAGCCACGAGCCATGTGGCAAGGTATAGATTTATAGAAATGGATTAATTTAAGCTGTAAGAACAGTTAGCAAGAAGCCTGGTACGGCCATACAGTTTGTAACCAATATAAATCTCTGTGTTTACTTGGTTGAGTCTGAGCAGCTGTGGGACTGGTGGGTGACAGAGATTTGTCCTGACTGTGGGCCAGGCAGGAAAACTCTAGCTACAATAAGTAGGCACCATGAGGCAAATCTTTCTGTATTTTTCTTGTAAGGGTATTGAGAAGAAACAGTCTTTTAAATTGATAACTATTAGAGGCCATCCTTTAGGTAACAGAATAGGCAAAGGAATTCCAGATTCTAGAGAGTTCATTGGCTGAATTACCTTCTTAATTGCTCTTAGGTCTGTTACCATTTTCTGTTACCAGATTTCTTTTTAATAACAAATACAGGAGAATTCTAAGGGCTGGTTGATTCTTCAAAATACTGAACATTTAACTGATCTTCTACCAGCTCTTCTAAAGCCCACAGTTTCTCTGTTGTTAAAGGCTATTGCTGAACCCATAGGGCTTGTCTGTTAACCATTCTAAAGGTAGAGCTGTTGGTGTCTTTGAAAGATCAGCAACTGTTGTGCCCTGTCCTTGAACATTATGGATGGATGGTGACTGTTCTTTATAATACCTTCTAATATTTTTCTCAGAAACATATGTTAGTTTATGGTTTGTTTCTGAGGTTGGAGGAATTTGTTATTCTGGGTATTCCATTGTTGTAATTGACCATTGCCCCATAAATTCATAGCTATATTAGCCACATATGGCTGTAATTTTCCTCTCTGTCCTTTGAGCCCTATATATTCAACCCATCTTGTGCTCAGTTTCACTTGAGATTTCCAATCCCTAACAGCTAAACATTTACCTCTTAAAAGGCCAATTTGGATGCCAAGATTCTGGTGCAATTATTGTTATGTCTGCACCTGTGTCTACAAGACCCTCAATGAGAATGTCATTTATTTGTACTTTTAATTTTGGTCTTTGTTCATTTATAGAAGTTTGAAAATATTTGCTTTATGGTTTCTCCTGAATTTTTTGTTCTCTGTACTATAGCTGTTCTATCACCCCAGCAGTGTGCTTTGGTTATTTAATTGCTCTGGGAAGGGATTTCTTCTACAATGGCAGGAAAGGACTAAACTGAGTTTGCCATGGAGGCCTGTGAGAGGCCTCTCAGGGAGTTTCCTGACAGTAAAGGCAAAGGATTACCTTGTCTGTCCCTTGTTCATCTACATTCATTAGTCCAATGTTTGCCTTTACCACACCTTTTGCATAATCCAGAAGGGAGGGGCATTTTGTTGCCATTGTTCCTTGAAGAAACATTGTTTCTAGGAATGCCCTGTTTACAGTCCCTTTTTAGGTGACCTTGTTTACTGCAATTAAAGCATCTGACAATATTATTTTTCCTCAAACCTCTGGAAATCACCTCTCCTATCTACGTATCGTCATGGTCATGAGATTCAATATTAATTGTTTCTCAGATCCATTCCTCCAAGGGTGCTGATCTTGCCTTTAATGATCTAATTACCCTTTTGCATGCTGCAATATTATTTTCAAAAGCCATATATTCAATTATTATCTGTCTAGCTTCTGAATTTGAAATCATTCTATTTACTGCTGAAGACAGCCTTTGTAAGATATCCATGAAGGTTTCTTTCGGGCCTTGTATAACTTTTGTAAATGACTCAATTTTCCTTCCTACTTCTTCAATTCTGTCCCAAGCATTCATGGCTGCCATGTGGCATAGAATTAGGGTGTGGTCATCATATAAAGATTGTCTTTGTATATCAGTGTAATTGCCTACTCCAAGAAGTTGATCTTGGGAAATTTCCACACCTGTAGCCCTACATCATTGTTCTATAGTCTTAGTCTCCTCTTTCCACCAGGTTCTCTATTGTAACTATGGACTAGCCTCTAGGACAGCTGTAATCAAATCTTTCCAGTCCTGAGGTATAATTCTATTATAAGTTGACTATGAGTTTAATATCTGCTTTCTAAATGGAGAATGCATACCATAAGAGTCTATAGCCTCTTTAAGTCTCCTCAAATCTAACATTTCTACAGGAGTCCAGTTAGCTCATACACAGCCTTAAGCAATTGGCAGTTCCTGTAAGATTACCAAATAGATTAATGTTGGCTCTTTGAAAACCTTAGGCTGTTTCTCTGTAACCATATAGTTCATTGCCGAGATAGGTTCACCTTTAAATTCTTCTGTCTGGTTCTGAATTTCTCTATGATTTTTTTAACAAGTTTTTCTAAAACTTTTATCTTGGCACTCAAATTAGCCAACCTTTTTAATGCAAAAACAAAAATGACCAAATAAGTAATATTCATAATTGACATTATATAAATCCCATCAACATTAATTATCATCTCATTTAATTGTTCCATTTTCAGACTGCCTAATGTGTTATCAAACAGAGACCAAATCCCTCCATTGTAAAAATGTTTCCCATTTTTTTAATATGGGAAAAAATTTATCTTTTAACTAATTTCTCCCTTTAAGATATCTTAATCACAAAATTTGCTGACAATGACATTTCAGATGTGAGGCTGACTCCTCTGTGTAAAACAGCAGAAGCTTAAGCAGGTTTTAAGACAGCTCTTAATGTGGCATCAGCCTGAGATGGGGATCCAGAGAGAGCCTAACACCCACCAGAAGAGAAAAATCCAAAGAGAGTCTGGCCCATGGCGGGTGGAAACTCTGGCTGCGTGCAGCTTGGGTCTGAGCCAGGGGGCCTTAAAGGCTACAAGTGGCTTTTTGGTGAATTTGTGCCACAAACTTTGGGCTGCCAATGATGTCTGTCAGAAGACAGAGGTATGTGTGTGTTTCATACATGCAGTAATGGGGGTAGTCAGCAAGCATTTGAAGAGAGCATGAACATTTCTATTTAGTTCACTGTGTTGAATATTCTTAGTGTTTCTTTTGTTTAAGATTTTTCCTTTTATTAGATTTATCTAATTTTATGTGTATGAGTGTTTTGCCTACATGTATGTCTGCCCACTATGTACATGCCTGGTAACCCCAGAGGTCAGGAGTGGGTGTTGCATCTTCTGGGACTGTAGTTACAGAAAGTTGTGAGCTGCCATGTGGATGCTGGCAACCAAACCTGTGGCCATTCCAACAGCAATAAATGCTCTTAAACCACTGAGCCATCTGTTTTAGTTAGGGATTCTATTGCTGTGAGGAGACACCATGAGCATAGCAACTCTTAGAAAGGAAAACATTTAATTGAGACTGGGTCACAGTTCAGAGGTTTAGTACATTGTCATGATGGAAAGCATGGTGGCATGCAGGTAGACATGGTGCTGGAGAAGGAGCTGAGAGTTCTACATATTGATGTGCTGGCAACATAAGGAGACTGTGAACCACACTAGGCCTAGCTTGAATGCATGAGACCTCAAAGTCTGCCTCCACAATGACACATTTCCTCCAATAAGGCCACACCTATTCCAACAAGGCCACACTTCCTAACAGTGTCAGTACCCATGGGCCAAGCATTCACACAAGTCTGTGGGAGCCATTCCTATTGAAACCACCACACCGTCTTCCATATGTATGTATGTATGGATATATATATATATCTGTTCTTTCTTCTTGTGACACTGCAGATCAAACTCAAGGTTTTGAGCATATAAATGAAGCACTCTACTATGGGTATAGCTCCAGATGTATTAGCATTTTTGCAGATAAAATCAGGTATATAAAAAAAGCAACTAATTTTTTACTGCAATTTTCAAAGATAACAGTATTACAAAACTAGCTGTGACATTAAAGGGCTAATTAAAAACAGTATTGCCCTCTGCTCTGCCATTTCTATTCCCCACGTGTTCCAGTTTCTATTTCTGTAGATAAGCATTTTAGAAGTTAACTGCAGGTACCCACTTAGCATTTGAGCTCTTGTAGTGCCCACCCCACACTCTGCCATCATTTTCAGTACAGCTTTGTAAATAGTCTTTGTCACCAAGTCAAGCAACTTATTCTGAACATCTTTCCTTTTCTGTATAATTTTCATCTTGAAATTTGAGACATTATTTATATATTTTGTGACTGGATTTTAGATATGTGGCGATGAATATCTCCTCTTGTACAACTTGGGTATTGGCATTATTTGTATTAATTCTCAATGTATTCAAAATAGAAAACTTCTATTCCCTCTGCTACCAAATTTGAAACTTTATTATGTACTTCCAAAAACATATTATTCTTCTGATTTTAAAGATGTGGTTTTCTGGCATTGTAGAGAATTTAGTCTGTTCTATACCTTAATTCATTTACAACTTATTTTTATTGATCTTATATACTTTTTCTTTTATGTTATGATAAAACAGTATTCCTAGAATTACTATCCTTCTCTAAAATCCCACATCGTCACATATATTTCAATCTAATGACATCCAGGCCTGTCATGAAAGGAACAGGTGCTGGGTGTATACCATCTGATTTTATTTATTTAGTCAATCTATTTTTTTATTTTAAAAGTAACTTTTAAGTTAGCATACACATCATTGGGATTAATCATGACATTTTCTTTGTGCATATGGCATGTAATGCATTGTTTGCGGTGAATGCATGTGTGGAGGCCAGTGGAGGATAGGACATCTCCTTCTATTGCTTTCCACCTTATTTCCCTGACACAGGGGCTCTCATTGAACCTGGAGCTCATTGCATTTTGGCTGGCTGGCTAGTGACTTAGCCCCAAAGGGCCTCTACTGCTTCCTGTCTCCTCCAACACTGGGTTATGGGTTTATGTGTCAAATACAGATTTTTATATGAATGCTGGGATCTGAACTCAGGTCCTCAGGCTTGTGCAACAAATGCTCTTACCTACTGAGCTATCTCTCAAGTCCCTCACTTGACATTTTTATATACGTACATCATTGTACCTTGCCCCCACTTCCCCCTCTCAGGTGTCACTTGTTCTCATCTTCCCCACAAATAGTCCCCCTTCTACTTTTTTTTTTTTAAAGAATTACAAACTACTTTTAATACTTTGGGGTGTGTCCATATGAATAAAAGAACACTGGGAAGAGGGAACCCCCACACCCTCAGGAGTGGCCCAGGGGGAGAGAGGCTACCTGAGAGGAGGAAGCACAAGAGGAATCTGCTGCAGACTCAGGGCAAAGGGAATGCCATAGGTGCCGGGGCCTGGGAGCACTATAGGAAGAAACTTGACGAGCATGGTGGGACTGGCTCCAGGCACACAGGCTCAGGGCAGGAGGATTGGACACGAAGCCAGGAAGCTACTTGGGTTCCTCCGTCTTCTCGTTTGCCTTTTTCTGCTTCTGCTGCATGATCTCTGAGTCCCTCTGCTTGCTGGCCGCAGGAAAAAGCCCATCATCTCGGTGCTTTTCCTTAACCAAGTTGCTCTGCTTCCTCATGTCCCACTCTCGGTGGTTACCATGGGTCATGACAACGGCCCCTCATTCTGGCTGACATTGCAGGCACCCCCTTCTACTTCCATGGTGTGTGTGCGTGCGTGTGTGTGTGTGTGTGCGCACACGCACTTGCACGTGCATGCACGTGTGTGTGAACATGTGCACTCATCTGTGCTTTGTAAATGAAAGAAAACGGTAGTTTTCTTTATGAGAATGGCTTATTTTTGCTTACCTTAATGAAAGTCAGTCCTATCTGTTTTCTTGCAAATAACATACTTTCTGTCTTCAAGGCTGAATAAAACAGTTGTGCTTATATGCCACATTTTCTTATCCATTCATATGTAGGTGGACATCCAATCTAGGTGGTACTATTTACTGGCTCTTATGAATTATACCACAATAAAGATAGGTATGCAATTATCTCTGAGATATGCTGACTCAGATTCTTTAGGAATATACTGTGGTGGTTTGAATAGGAGTGGCCCCCATAGACTCATGTATTTGCATGCTTGGCCCGTAGGGAGTGACACTATTAGGAGGTGTGGCTTGTTGGAGTAGGTGTGGCCTTGTTGGAGGAAGTGTGTCAGTATGGGGACAGGCTTTGAGGTTCCATACGTTCAAGTTATGCTCAATGTAGCACACGGTCTCCTTTTGCTAACTGTGGATCAAGATGTAGAACTCTCAGTTCCTTCTCCAGCACCATGTCTGCCTGCACACTGTCAAGCTTCCCACCATGAGAGTAATGAACTAAACTGCTGAAACTGTAAGCCAGCCCAATTAAATGTTTTCCTTTATAAGAGTTTCTGTGGTCATTATGTCTCTTCGTAGCAATAGAAACCCTAACTGAGACAGAAGTTGGTACCAGGGACTTGGATGGGTTGGACCACGTTTGGTAGTATACGGACTTGGTGACTGTGGGTTAGAAAAGCAATTGAACACTTTAAAAAGGGCTTAATGGGCCATCAAAGTAGGAAAATCCCAGTACTCAGAAGGCAGAGGCTGACAAATGTCTGAGTTTGCGGACCGATCAAGTTTCAGGAAAGCCAAGCTTAGACAGTAAAGGAAACCATGGAAAACAGAAAGTGGGTGAAGATGTAACTGAATGAGGGGGCCATGTTCCAGCCCCCAAAAGCAGCAGAACTTGGCAGCTTTGGCCACATGGTTCTGGCTTTAGAGTCAAGGGTAGAAGAAAGGGGTTATAGAATCTCCTTCCACGACTAATGAAAGCAACTAAGGCCAGGCATGTGTCAGGGGTGTCCCTGCATGGAGGCCCAGTGAGGCCCTTGGGTGAGGGTGAAGCCTGGATTGCCTTGGAGAACCCAAGATGTTAGAAATGTCAGAGTTGTGGGATACCTGCCTAGGAGAGCTGCTAGCAGGGAGTGAGACAAGCCCAAGAGAGAGAAGTGTGTTGCAGTCAACAAAGCTGAAAGGAGTTGGAGATCTGAAGAGTGCTTTGGCATCAGACATAGAAATACAGAGTTTGGAGTTTGCCCACATGGTTTTCGGTCTTGCTTTGGTTCAGTATTTCCTTCCCTACCTTTTGGAATGGTAATGTATATCCTGTGCCATTTTATATTGGAAGTATGTGATCTGCTTTTTTATTTTTATTTTACAATAGATTACAGTTAAGAGATTGCATGAGTCTCAGAAGAGACTGAACTTTTAAACAGGGTTGAGACTGTTACTGATTAAAGGGACTTTTGAAGTTGGACTGAATGCATTTTGCATTATGCTATGGCTACAAGCCTATGGAATGGAATGTGGTAGTTTGAATAGGAGTGGCCTCCATAAATTTATGTGTTTGAATGCTTGGCTCACAAGGAGTGGCACTATTAGGAGGTGTGGTCTTGTTGGAGCAGGTGTGGCCTTGTTGGATGAAGTATGTCACTCTGAAGGCAGGCTTTGAGGTCTCATATGTTCAAGCTATGACCAGTGTGGGACACAGTCTTCTTCTACTGCCTGTGGATCAAGATGTAGAACTCTCAGCTCCTTCTCAAGTACCATGTGTACCTGTATGCTGCCATGCTTCTTGCCATCACAATAGTGGATAAGTCTCTAAAACTGTAAGCCAGCCTCAATTAAGTGTTTAATTTTATATGAGTTGCTGTGGTCATGATGTCTCTTCACAGCAACAGAAACCCTAAGTCATATACTTAGCTAAGACATATTACCTAGATCATGTAGTCATTCTATTTTAAGTTTTTTGAGGTACCTCCCCACTGAGTTCTATCATAGGTGCAATAGTTTATATCTTCTCTTGCTGTGTATACAGACTCCCATTTCCTTATATTCTTGCTAGTATTTATGGTCATTATTTTCTCCTAGATGATAGCCATTCTGATTGGGGTGAGGAGGAACTAAGTGCATTTTTTTTTTTTTTGCTATGAGACAAGGTCTCATGTATCTCAGGCTTTTCTTGAACTTACTATATACCCAGAACTGGGCTTGAACTCCTGATACCCCTGCCTCTGCTCCTCTAGTGCTGATGGAATGGGTGTGTACCACTGCCTCTAGCTAAATCAAGTTTTAATTAGCTTTCTCTGATGACTAAAGATGTTGAACACTGTGGTAGTTTGAATGTAATTGGCTCCCATAAGCTCACTGGGAGTGGCTCTATTAGGAGGAGTGGCTTTGTTGGAGTAGGTGTGGCCTTGTTGGAGGAAGTGTGTCATTGTGAGGGCTTTGAAGTCTCATATATGCTCAGCCACACCTAGTGTGTCAGTCAACTTCCTTTTGCCTTTGGATCAAGCTGTGAGGACTCTCAGCTCTAGCAGCATGTCTGCCTGTATGCTGCCCTGGTTCCTGCCATGACAATAATGCACTAAACCTACGAACTGTAATGTTTTCCTCTATAAGAATTGCTGTGGCCATGGTGTCTCTTCATAGCAATAGAACACTGATAGTTGGTGCCCATTTATTTTCCCTTCTTCTTCTCTGATTAGAACTGACTGTTCAGTTCATTTGCCCATTTGTTGAATAGACTTGTTCTTCAGTATTTAATTTAAATTAATAAAATTTAATTTCTTCTTAGATCCTAGCATTAACTACTATCTGATGGTCAGTTGCAGTAGCTTTTTTCCTCTCCCTATTCTACTGACTATTTCTTATTGTGAAGCCTCTTAATTTTATGAGTCTTACTCACCAGTTTTGGGATTATTCCCTGCCACTGAGATCACTTTGAGGAAGTTATTACCTATGCCTAAAGCTTGAAATGCTTTTCTCTAATAGTTTCAGAGATTTGGATCTTATATTGAAGATTTTGAGTTGTTGTCTATAGCCTTTAATATTTTGATATATGTTCCTTCTACACTCAATTTATTTAGGGCTTTTATTATAGAAAATGTTGTTATTTGGTAATATTATTTAATTTCTGTCCTTAAGTTCATTTGTGTGCTATTAGATGGGTATAGGTAGAGGTGTGGTTATAGGTAGAAGTGTGTCAAATCTTTTTTTTTAAAGATTTATTTATTTGTTATGTACATAGTGTCCTACCTGCATGCACGGCAGTAGAGGGTACCAGATCTCATTACAGATGTTTGTGAGCCACCATGTGGTTGCTGGGAATTGAACTCAGGACCTCTGGAAGAGCAACCAGTGCTCTTAACCTCTGAGCTCCTGTTTCAAGCCACTCTTGTATACGGTTATAGTATATGATCTTAACATGTTCTTGAATTTGCTTTGTAATAATTTCACTAAGAATTTCTGCATTTATATTTGTCTGGGATTTTGGTTTGTGGTTTTATTTAGGATATTTCATGTTCAGTATGCTGGCTTTTCAAATCAAGTTTGGCAGTGTTCTTTCCCTTTTCTTGTGGGATGTTTTGAGAAGCACAGTTGTAAGAGCTTCTTCAGAGGTTTGGTAGAATTTGGCAGTGAATTCATCTTTTCCTGGGGTTTTCTCTGTTAGAAGACATTAATTTATTTAATTGCTTTAATCTTCTAGTTGGTTCTGAATCTTTTATGTTGTCTATATCCTGTTGGTTTCATTTTGGTAGTTCATAGGTATTCATTCTTGTAAATTCTCCTAGATTTATCCATTCTTCTAGATTGTTTAACTTTTGGAATATGTTTTCAGAGGATTTGTTTTCATAGTTCTCTTGATTCATTAGAATCTGTTGTGATGTCCCCCTTTTGTCCCCTATTTTTATTAATTTTGTCCTTTTCTGCTTTTATCTTTCACCTAAGGGTTTATAAATCTTGCTTAATTTTTTTCCCAAAGGACCAACTTTCCCCACTTATTCTTTGTATTATTATGTTAATCTCTGTGCTATCTTCTTTATTTCTGTCATTGGCTTTTTGTTTTTCTAAAACAGTGAGGTGTATCATTGAATTATTTATTTGAGATCTTTCTGATTTTTTAAAAAAGTTGCGATAGTACACACTTTCCCATTGGGGGAAATACACACTTTGGGGATAGTACACACATTGGGGGATAGTACACACTTTCCCATTGGTCATTGGGGGATCTGCAATTATTTGTATAGCTTCTGGCATTTCTCTTGCTATTGATTCTTATTATAATCTTCTGTGATCTGACAACGTACAAGAAATTATTTCAATATTTTCTTTTTGTTAAGCTTTGAATTCCAGCTTACAATGTGATTTGTTTTAGAGAAAGCTCATTGAACAACTGAGAAGTGCTGTGGAATAACCCTTTTGTACATTGTAAAGATTTGTCACAGAATTGGTTTAATAAAAGCTTACTGGCCAGTAGCCAGGCAGGAAGGACCATCTTGCCTTGTTTTGGTAAAGTTCAGTGGTCACCTTCATATGGGTCCTGCATGTCCAGTTTATATAACATATTGTCAAGCAGTCCAGGCAAGTGTAGTTTCCTGACCAAATGGCTAGCCTTTTCCACATTGTAAGGAAACTCCATAAAAACTTTTTTCGATGTCCATCATCCTCTTTGAAGTAATTGGTGCTGCCAGGAACAGATGTGTCTCACTGTCTAGAAAAGTCTAAGTTCTTAAAACATTCTAAATGTCATATTCTGTAGGTCTTTGAAGTGTTTGAAGATTATCTATCTAATTGAAATATATCTTTGTATACCTAAAAACCTTAACTAACATGACTATAAGTTTGATTATCATAGATAATTATTAATCTGTATTTCTTAATGATATATCACAATTTCAAATGAGTTACACAAACATATCTTAAACAAGAGTAGAAATATACATACAGTATAACAAAATTGACCTTACATTTGTAATAATAAACCAAAATCCATATAAATGTAAAGTATTTTGAGATTAACAGTTGTTTTTTGGATTTAAGTAGATTTAATAATCTACCTTTTTTCATCATTTCTATATCATATCCCCCTTTAAATAAAAACAAGCATTGATAAACAATATTTTGGGTATTGGGGCATAGCTTTCTATACCACTTCCTGCTGATTTGGGGTGCTGGCAATCTTATGTGGGTCCTGAGAAAATTTAGGATTATGGTCATGTCTTGACTGGATTAGTCTGTGATGCTGCAACTTACTTGAAGCTGTTCTGGATGTTGGATCATCTGGGCCACTGCTCCCATTGGAGACCTCTCAGGGGGGTCTTCCTTGATGGAACCATATTAACCTGGAAGGAATCCACAGCTTCTCATCTTCTTTTCCAAAATGCAGAACCTCTTTTCCAAAGCAGCATATCCTTAGACCCAAATTTTGAAGTCAAGATACCTTTAAAATATATATGTTGGTTCAGTTTAGCAGCCTCCACAATTAAATGTCTATCTGTAGTTAGCTCATTAACATCCAAAAAATTTAAAGGAAACATAATAATATACATAATCCAGACTCTTTGTGTATTTTTCATTTTTATGTGGCTTATTTTATTTTGTATTACTTTTATTGTCTCTTTAAAGATTTTTAAAAAATTATTCAATTCTTTTTATAACTGTCTCTACTCTTTTCCTTCTCTCTCTCAAGCCTACGTACATTTTTAAAATACATTGCAATCTGTTTAGAGGCCTTTCTGTCTGAATCTGTTTTTACTGTGTTTCTTAACTATTTGTCTATATGAGCAAAAACCTTGACTGCGTGAAGCATGTTGGCTGCCAGAGCTTGCAGTAATAGCTTAAGCCTGTAAGCAGTGACTAGGAGAATCCTCTCTTTACAATGGCCCATATAAGAACTCTCTATGTGCGTGGGTGTGCTCTCAAGCCACAGAGGCTGGGAGAAGCCTCTTTGTATAGCATCAGCCATGAAAGATCTCAGGAGTCAGCCATGTTGCCACCGAAGCCCTCCAGGGCCAGGGGACAAGTCTCTATACCTTGACTTGTAATGAGACCTGAACTAGGAAGCTGTTGTTGGCTTTATTTTAGAACCTTTTTTTAAGCTCTCAGGTTTTATGTAGGCATCAATTGTAGTTGGAAGTTTTCCATAGGCCAAAACAGCTTCTTTTACTTATTTATTTATTTATTTATTTTCCGAGACAGGGTTTCTCTGTGTAGTTTTGGTGCCTTTCCTGGAACTCGCTGTGTAGACCAGGCTGGCCTCAAACTCACAGAGATCCGCCTGCCTCTGCCTCCCGAGTGCTGGGATTAAAGGCATGCGCCACCACCGCCCGGCCCAAAAACAGCTTCTTTATTAACCAATAGAAGCAACACATATTCACAGCATACAGAAAGACCGTCCCACAGCACTCTTGGTTCTAGGAATTTGCAGCAGTGAATACCCTGCTGAGAGTTGGCTGTAGAGGTTGGTCCACACTCTGATGCTCAGGGCCATGAGACTCAGTTTATTTTCCGAGGATGAGGACTATGCTAGCTCCTGGTGTAAGCCTCCCTGTCTAAGCTGAACCTCCTCCCACCTACACCTTTGACTGTCAGTGTCTGGCTCATCTCGTCTCCAAGGATGCATCCTACATAGCCTCTCACTCTGGGGTTGTGGAGAATTGACTTAAAAGATCCCCCCCCCTCCAACTTGTGATTGTTCCTTGTTCTTAGGGACTGGGAACTGGCTCAGTTTTACACAATAGATTACCCCCAAGATAGCCTAACTACAGCCACCTGAGGAAAGAAAATCAACAAAATAGTGCTCCTGAGTGTGCTTGACCTGTCCCACCAGGGGAACCACTGTCTCAGCAAAGCCTCTATCTGGGTTTCAGGCTTGTGAGAGAGAGGGCAGGACCTCCAGTCTCTTCCTACCAGGAATGACTGCCTTGCTTTCTGGATCAGGCCTCTGCTTACCCTCCCCATGATGTGGTGTATGGCTGGGTGGTGTGTTCTGATTAGTTGCTTCCATTTTGCTGTACCATGCTTACATTTCTCCACATTTTCAGGCTGTACTAGTACTCCATGTGAATTTCTTCTGGCTTCCTGTCTCTTTTTGGAATAGAATATATATATTCTATTATATACATATAGAACATATATTCTCTCTATATAAATATTCTATATATTATATAACGTATGTTATATAATTATTATAGGTATATATATATGATATATTTATATGTCTCTCAATTCTTCTTCCTCACCACATTACACAGAGGAAAATTCAAACTTGCCAGCTGTCATTTAAAGTTTAATACGGGTTACCATATGATAGATGAACCTAATTCTTCATATCAGTGTCCTACACTTTAAACATTTCACTGCCAATAATTTTCTTCTTTGGCTTTGCTTTGAAATTTTAAATTAACTTATTCTTGTTTTATGTCTAAGGGACTTTTGCCTGCCTCTAAGTGCACCAAGTATGTAGGTCCTGCAGAAGCCAGAAGAGAGTCTCCTGGAGCTGGAGTTACCAACGACTATGAGCTGCTGCTGTGGATACTGGGAACCAAATCTAGGTCCTCTGCAAGAGCAGATGCGCTCTTTTTCCCCCCCCTTTTTTTTTCTATTAAGAGAGTTTCCATTCATTTTACATATCAACCACAGATTCCCCTGTCTTCCCTACTCCCACCCCCCCAGCCCTTCCCCCCAACCCACCCCCAACTTCCACCCCCTCCAAAACAAGGTCTCCTATGAGGAGTCAGCAGAGCCTGGTACATTCAGTTGAGGCATGTCCAAGCCCCTCCTCCCTGCACCAAGGCTGCACAAAGTGTCCCATCCTAGGCACCAGGCTCCAAAAAGCCGGCTCATGCACTAGGAATAGGTCCGGGTCCCACTGTCTGGGGGTCCCTTAAACAGTTCAAGCCAAACACCTGTCTCGGTTATCCAGAGGGCCTAGTCCAGTACCATGGGGGCTCCTCAGCTGTTGGTCCATAGTTCATGTGTTTCCACTAGTTTGGCTAGTTGTCTCTGCACTCCTTCCAATCCTGGTCTTGATATCTCTTGCTCATAGAATCCCTCTTCTCTCTCATTGACTGTACCCTTGGAGCTCCACCTGGGACCCGGCTGTGGATCTCTGCATCTGCTGCATATGCACTCTTAACTGCTGAGCTATTTCCTCAGCTCCTGGCTTTTCTCTGAACCATGTGTAGCTAATTGTTCAAACCATCTTTCTGTCAGTGCCTGAGTTGGTGTTGTGCAGTAGGTGGCCCTTGTATGATGCCTGGGATGGGATTCTCTTTCTATCCAGTTGAATTTTATTTCCTTGAGTTTTGTTGTGGTAATGCTAGCTCTTTCCATTTCTTTTGGTGTCTCCATCCTCTGCCTGTGTCTTCCAGCTGCAAATCAGTTTGGTTGTGTGTTCACCTTCAGCCATTCTTTTGAAGACAGTGCCTTTTTCATTTCTTCCCTTGCCTTCTGATCTTTACCTTGAGAGGGCAAGCTTGTTCATGGTGTCTCGGGTACTGCATTCTAGACAATCCCAGCGGTTTTAAAAAAATTTTATCTTAAAAAATTCATATTTTGCTGTTCTCATTATATTCACAATAGCTCAAATTAGGCACCATTGGCTATTATTATACCATTTGTTCAGAATTTCTGATTCTAGTTTTTGAAGGGTGACTGCAACAAGAAGAGGGTGAAGCCATGTAATGCCTACCAATGGATTTTTTTAAGTGATCATATCAATAATCAGGGAATTTTCTCAGGGGAAATACTAGAATGGAAAGCATGTGCTTATGCATGACAACATTTAGGTCACTTTAACCCTTCCCAGAAGATGTACTGGCCTCTCTGGCCCAAAGCGCTCTTTGAGCACACAGTATTTATTGTCTCTCCTCTTCTTGGTCATTTGGCCTTCTGTCCTTATTCTCTTTCTACAACATAGTCTTTGGGTCTCAAGAGATAAATCCTTAAAGATGGTTCCTTACTAAATTTCTTCTCTGTCTTAAGGTGCCCATGCCAAATCAATACATAGACTCAGTGCCCAAGAATATTAATCAAAACTTAGTGTATAACTTTTAATCATAGAAGTCCCTAGCATAGAATTTTGTTGTTGAGCTACAGTTTCTTTTTTTATTTGGGCACATACGTACATATACCAGCCCTGCGTTTGCTTTCTTTGTGTGGTATCATTTTGGAAAACAAATTGTCACCCCTATTTTGCCAGATCATATATACTGCTAATTGCCACCTGAAAGGAAGTCTAAAAAAGTCACAATTAGCATACATTTGCTTCATAACATTTTGCCATTTTCTGTTTTACACAATTGTACTTTTTAGGGATGTTTTTCTTCCCATAGCAAGGCAGAGGAAGTTCAAAAATACATCTATAAATGCACTTCTCAGAAAATATTTTGGTGTATAGGATTACTGATTGGAAGCAGGCGGCTTTAAGGACTTCAAGCACATCCTGATTAGAAGTCTCTGTTTCCTGTGTGGCTCAAACAGCCATATATTATTATGAATTTGATACCATTGGCTCCAACTGATGGTTTTACATTGTTGGAAACTGCTAACTGCTAGCTCAGTAACAATTTACATTTGTCATTTGTTTTTCAAGGTTGTTGAAGGTCAGAAAGCTGAAAAAAATAGCTCATGTAGCACTTACTAATAGAAATTGTTCAACACGCAGGCATTCGTGAGAATATACCAGTAGTTAACATGAACTATCAATGATGTTGAAATGTGTAACTTCTCAGTGGATGGGAAATTCACCGGGTCAGACCACAGCCCCAGGAACATTCCAAGAAGGTTTATAATGCTGGGGAGATTTTGTTCATTGTTATTTACAAAATGAAGATTATTTGCCTGAAAAGGATCGATAGGATTATTTAGCAAGGTCTTTGGCATTCTAACAACAGCAACAACAAAAAATTGTCACAGTTTTATAACAAATAGATTTTTCTAAGACTATTTTCTTAGGCAATTTTGCAACTCATTAAAATTGACAGCTTGTTCTTAGTACAAAGTGTGAATTAAATTATTGTAAATTATATTAATATTTTTTGAGATCTACTGCCAGACTTTAGAAAAAAAGCTGTTCTGTTCGGCATAGTATTGTGCTTGTGTGTTCCAAATGGAGCTTCATATGTTGCAAATGAAGCAGGATCATTTATTGTTTAGTAATTTATTCTTTTGATGATGATCAGAGAAGAGAGAACCACCTCCCTTTTTGCTTCAAGAAGCACTAGAGAGCTGACTGGATTCTGGGTTTGCAGCTGTACCAGCTTACTGGGTGGATGGTACTGAGTATAGCAACGCTTTAATGGGGAATATAATGATCCTGTGGTCCAAATTCTCCACTTCCTCTTCATTCTGCAATTCAGAGCCAATTCCTCAGGGTATCCTTAGCCAAGCTTTCATTCACACAAAAGAGGCAGAAGGGCTGAGATTTACTGAAATGGATTCATTTTTGTACATCAGTTTGGTTTTGTCACTTTGATGGCTAGTAAAATAGGAGAGATATAAAAAGTGAGAATCACATAAGGCGAAATTTTGTCTCTCCCAGGAGCTTTGGCATCTGTGTAGATCATCTGAGCGGGCTCAGCTTAGTCATGGTTATTCATGGTATTTGAGAAGAGTACTTCCTCGGGAGGGTGGGATGAGGCACAGAAACAAAGCAAACTCTCACTTCTAAGAGGGACCAAACTTGCTGTACAACATCACTGGCTATGAGTTTCTTCTGGCAATAATAAAATTAGATACTGTCCACAGTTAGGCAAGTTGGTTCCACAGTGGCCACTGGGGTAGCTAGAGGCAGCCCTGTGCCAGGTACTGGGGGATCAGTGAAACAGGGCTCCTTTCCTCCAGAGCACAGAGTCCAGCAAGGGAAGAGAATGTCATCTCATAAAGAAGGTTAGGAAACCCTGGGTTAGACTGCACTCTTTAGAGCTCTTCTTCGTAAAACTGATAGTGGTTCTGGGTATTGAACTGAGGGCTCCTCATATGCTAAACAAATACTCTATGGGGGAAGCTAGATTCAGGCCCTCCTGTTTGCTTATCCATCCAAAATTGTATGTGCAAATGAATAATTTAATGAGTATACAGTTAAGGATAGATACTTATAAATATACAGATAATTATATAATTTGATATATGTAGACACACAATTTGGAAAACTAAATGTCTGCTATGCTTAAAAGAACATGCTCAAAAGCTGAGTATGGTGGTATATGCCTTTAATTCCAGCACTTGGAAGGCAGAGGCAGGGGGATCTCTGAGTTCAAAGTCAGCCTGGTCTACAGAGAAAGCCCCAGGACAGACAGGGCTACACAGAGAAACTCTGTCTTGAAAAACCCAAATCCAATCCAAACCAAACCAAACAAACAAAAAACAAAACACATGAAAAGAAAAACAAACAAAAGTATATGCTCAGCTTCATTAACTAATAGAATATACAAATAAAACCAGAAACGAAAGTCCTCTTTTATTTATTGTATAGGCATAAATGATATATAATGTTTGCACTATAATAACATACTTTAAGTTATGTGTATGAAACAAAAACCACATGGAAAAATAGAAAAATGGAACAAAAGTTTGCACACCAAAGGTGCACTACTTTTGGGGTGGGAAGCAATGGCATATGGGGTCTAATTATTACAGACTGTTAGTAACACTGTGATATTTCCATTCAGATACACCTCTCATTATGTATCGCTGGTATTTTACAAATATTTGTTTATATTTTCAAATATAAACATTCAAAATCGAGTATGTAAATGTCCACTTAAATGAGGATTTAAATAAAACTGGGAGGATAGTTTTATTGGTAAAGTGCCTTGAAAGCGTGACGACTTGAGTTCAGATCCCCAGAATCCACATGTCCTAGCCTGCTTCTCTGTTGCTATAAGAAACACCATGATCAAAAGTAACTTGGAGGGGGGTTTGTTTTGGCTACACTTATAGGTGGTTCACTGGGGCAAGTCAGGGCCGTAACCTGGGGGCAGGAACTGAAGCACAGAGCCTAGACATATGATGCTTATAACTTGCTTCTAGTCCCAGACCCACATTGAGCTACCTGTTTTATACAGCCTAGAACCATCTGCCAAGCATGACTCTACTCACACTGAGAAAATGCTCTTCACACTTACCCACAGGCCAGTCTGATGGAGACAGTTCCTTGGTTAACATTCTCTTTTCCTGTGTTTCTAGTTTGTGTCAAGTTGACAAAAGCTAACTAGTACATCATGAAAAAACTAGTCACAGTGAGATGTAAAGACCCATATCCACATGAACACACACACACACACACACACATGCACACACATGCACACACACACACACACACATGCACACACATGCACACACACACAGAGGATGGATGAGCATTTACTTTAGGTATTCTATAGTTTTAACATTTATTTATATATAAATCTATATATGTATGATCTTTGCTTTTGATAATTTCCCTTTCATCAGATGATCTCTTCTTAATATTGGCACTTTTATGTTCTTCATTTCTATGCACTTTTATCAAGTTGCATGGACTATTCTAACAGCATTTAGACTGCTGATTGATAGGACAGTGACTGTGGGAATGTACAAATGCTCTTTGAGGAAGCAAGCCGTGCAATGTGACTTCACCCTAAGAGGTGTAAAGAGTGTGCTTTGGGAACAAAATGACTAATGCAAAAATTTTGGATGGAAAAGGCAAATACTTTGTAATCAAAAGGTACTAGTACACCATATTGTTTTAGTTTGGTTCAAGGAGTTAAGTTAGACATCAGAAATGTGCATTGTATAACTCATGCAAATGGGGAAATTTATTAAATAGTTAATAAAGCTTTAAAGGAATTTAACATATGAATAGTAACTATTCAATAGCTTAATGTGTTGGGGAGTATAATAAAACAGTAGGTATCATTAGGTCCTAGCGAGTTTTCCAACATTTCAGCTTGGCATCAATTTCAAATTTAAGACATTGAGCAAATATTTAGAATGGATCTTCTTTCTTCTTTAATTAAATAAAAAATTATGTGTATGAATGTTTTCCCTCCAGGTAGGTCAGTACACCATGTGTGTGTCTAGTACCCACAGAGGCCAGAAGAGGGCATCAGTTTCCATGGAACTGGAGTTGTAGATGGTTGTGAGGTACAATTGGGTGCTGGGAATCAAATCCAGGTCCTCAGAGCATCCAGGACCCTTACATTGAGCCATCACTCCAGTTTGAAGGAAATATTTCTACATTTACTTATTATTTAGGTTGTAGTTCCCAAACTTTTTGAGCTGCTACAAGGGTAACCTCTTGGTGGAGGGGTTCTACATGGACACTGTTAAAATTGAGAATTTCAATAGTAATTCTGTGGTCTGCCTACATAAGTTGTGGGTCTTATATAGAGATCTGCCAGAGAGTGAGAAGAAGCCTGAGGATCGTTATGTTCTCCTATTGTCCTTTTTGAATGATAACATTGAAATGGATTAGTTCCCAAGAATCTCAAGGGTATGTGCAGATATCAACATGCTTTAAAAAGAAATAGTTTAGGGTCTGAGAAGTAAACAGTTGTTCTCTGGAATGGGAATAAAAAGACAATAAAAAGACAAAACATCTTAAGGTTTCTTGAATTTGCCATAAGTACAAAAAGGGAATGAGGGATTTTAATTGGTCACTAGGACATTCATAGTAAATTATTCACTATTCTCTGTTCTTCGTTCTCTATTTGAGCTTCTTGGAAAGACCGCTTCTAAGAAATTCCAGCAAATCCTATCTCCTTCCCCTTCTTCCTGTAAGCATTTACGAGCATCCACAGGATCCAGGAATTCTGAGGTGGTTGGGATAAGCAATTGTAACAAATATTGTATAAATAATCTACACACAAAACATTCTAGAACTGTAAGAAGAAAATATAACATTTTATCCTCCCACTTCTTAGACATGTGGAATATCGATTCAACAGACAACTATGTGGGACAAATATGCCTGGACAAAGTTTTATAGAGGGATAAAATGACAATGAAAATAATGACAATAACTGTTAGGCACTGATTTACACATATAAGGATTTACTTTAAACAAACCGTTGAAGCCCCTGCTATTGTTATGCCAGTTTTACAGGGATGAAGAAAACTGTAACGAGAGTTCCTTTCTCTCTAAACTAAGAACTCATCAACCTCATCATTTAATTCAGTTTGTTTGAAAGTCAGAGAACCACCACTACAGTAAGCCTGTGGAGCAAGTGTAAGACGTATCTCAACTTCAGATGCATTCAAATGTCTATTCAGGGCTCCTGAAAAAGAAGCATGGTGGCTCCACCTCCCATAGCAGCATGACCATTGGCATCAAATTCCATTACTTTGTAATAGGCACATAACTTGAAAAATAACACACAATTCTTTTGTGGAGGGTTATTAACCATTCAGCATTAAACAAATATTAATGACCATTAAATGTATTGTATGTACACAGGGCTCATGGATGACATGGTTATTCAATAATGTTTTGAGAAATTTCAAATCTCAACCATTGGTAATGGAACAAGAGAAGGCAGTGAAAATGTCTCTGATTTCCATATCTTTCCTTGTCTTTACATAGATGCCCTTCTACTTAAATTGCATTTCAGGCAAAGAAGAAAAAAAGGTGCTACCATGAAAAAAGCTTAACCAGAGAGAGAGAGAGAGAGAGAGAGAGAGAGAGAGAGAGAGAGAGAGAGAGAGAGAGACAGACAGACAGAGACAGAGAGACAGAGAGAGACAGAGATAGAGACAGAGAGACAGAGACATGGACAGACAGAGGCAGAGAGATGGACAAATACACAGAAAGACACACACACACACACACACACACACACACACACACAGAAACAGAGACAGAAACAAACAGACAGACAGACACACCTACACACACCCAAACCCACACAGTGAGAGACAGAAAGAGAGAGAGAGAAGAAAGTGAAAGAGAGAGAGAGAGAGAGAGAGAGAGAGAGAGAGAGCAAGAAAGAGAGAGAGAGAACAGGAATGGTCCCAGGAATCCTCAACCTGTGAATATATAAATCTGCTCAAGATGCGTCTAGAAAATATCATAACATTTCATATGACCTGCAGCCCTCCATCATCTCTAGATGATTTATAGCACCCAATGTATGCAAATACTATGTAAATAGTTTTTTTTCACTGTATTGCTCAGTCATAAGGACAAGGTAAAAAGAATGTATATGTTTAGTACTGACACAATTAAGAAAATTATTTTCCATCTGTGGTTGGGCAAGTCTGTGTATGAACAACCCACTGATACTAAGAGCAGACTGTCACCAGTGCCAGGGCCATTTTACTGATGTGCCAACCATTCTGCTATTTCAATGATCCCTGGGGTGCTAGAAAGCACAGATTCTTGCTGGGTTCCTTTCCTTGCTAACCTCTTTTGTGTGACACAGTACAATAACCAGTGTTGCTAAAAGGGTTTTGTCAGCATGTTCAGAGATGTAGAAATAGTTCTTGATGTCTTAACGAAACATGGGATACTCTCTAAAGATGCCAGGAAAATGAGACATCACTTTATTGGAAGAGAGCTCACAGCTATACATAGTCTATGACAACTGAGTCCTTCTGGAATGTTCTTCTAGATGATTTTGCGTTTCTCCAAGGAATTTTATTCTTAGTTCTAATATTCTTTTCTTCAAGGAGAGCCTGAGTTGTTCGTCACCAAACGGCAAAAATTACCCAAAGCCATAAACATCTTGAAATGACTTCCTGATTGCTACACCAGAATGAAGTTTCCTACTGTCAGAGACTGGTCACTTCCTGTTCTTTCAATGACTCTATATCAAAAGGTTTCAAAGCCTGAAGACTTCTTGTAGGTAAGAAGTAATTTGGTCCAGTTTAAGAGGTCATGCTGCCAGGGTTGCCTGTATTACAATATTTGATAAACTACAGGCATTCTAGAGACCCACAGGAAGAGGATATGGGACCTTGAGTAGTCCTTTTCTGTCTGGAGAAGCTGAGATGTTATCATCGTCATCACGATACAATCAAATATAATATCCTGAAGGGATCAAGCATAATCCTGTATGTCATCAATCATTCACTCCCAAGAGAAGGCTTATGACAGAATGTGACAAATGTAAGCATAAAAATAGTAAGAACAAATAATAAGCACACGAGGAAGCCTACAGTTGATCAGTTTGAAATGTCCTTCCTGGGAAATATGGATCACAATTACTCTATTGGAGTCGATTGTTAAGAAGAAGACAGGTAACCTAAACATGATGTTTGGATTATATCTTCAAAAAAACTCATTGTTTGTCAAAAATTGACATCTTCTGGGGAATCCTGTGCTATTGGCTGGATCTGGAAGCCTCATATAAGAAACTTTTCACCAACAGTATTACTAGTAGGCCTGGCTGGCCAAAGGAAAGAGGCTTTTGGAAAACATTTCCTTCTTTCCTTCCTTGATGGAGATGATTGAAGGATAATGCTTTCTTCCTCGTCCCTTGATGTAGAAAGAAATGATGGTGTACAGTGTGGACCTTAAGTGTCCTCACATGGCCCACGTGTTGAAGGTTTGGTTCTCAAGGAGGCAGTATTGGGAGGAGGTAGAAGCTTAAGAAAGAAAAGAAGTGATTGTGGGGTGTGTTCTCTAGGAGATGTTGGGACCTGAATCTTCCCTCTTTACATGGAGTGAAACCTCTGAAACCATGGACTGAACAAACTTTTCCCCCTTTAAGTTGCTTCTCTCAGGTATTTTATTACAGTATCAGAGAGCTAACATCACAGGCAAACCATCCTGGAAAACACTGGTCATGCCTTATCTCTGCTTTTCCTCTGCCCTACTGTGGCAGGACTCCTCTACCAATGCTTCTGTGGGATACACAAGCAAATTCTGTAGCTTGTCAAATAGTAGAAGCTTTCCCAGAAGAACAGACAACATCTGTTCTTGCTGTCATTGTACTTACATATAGATGAACATGTATTATATATAAACATATAGCTTAACATGCATGTGTAAAACCTTATGTTTAATTATATAATGGTGAAGTCCAGAATGTTTTCATTTACTACACCATGGGGCTTCTACACAACTGAACACTGATGCTAGGCATCCACTTGACTTATACTTACTGTACTCTTAAGCGCCCCTTCCGTTTATGCCTCCTGAGAGCCCTGTCTAGTATGAGGCAGTAGAAATGTGAGAGACAAGCGCATATTTTGTGGCCCTATGAGGATCCAACTTGGGTGCTTATTTAATCTGAAATGCATCTGTTAAATTACTAATAAAATTTATTTATTTAGGAATAAGACAAATACAAAAGAAAATTACTTTTGTCTCTAGGAACTAGAAAAATGCAAATAGGCTCAAGAATCAGAATGCAGTTAATTCTGAAGAAAGCAGTTTAATTAAAGACAGAAGTGACAAGTGCATGTGGGCATGTGTGCCCATGTGAGATAAAGAGGTGCATGAGGATGACGGAATGCTAATGTCTGTCTTCTGCACAGACTTGCTCTTGCATGGGGATTGCCCCATATTGCAGTTCAAGGGAGTGGGAGAGAACACCAATAACATGGCTGCTCAGCTCTTCAGCACAGTGGACCATGCCTGGAACCTGGCACTTAGTGATTTGGTATATTTGAGAGCAGCTGGAGTCCTCTCAAGTTAACATTTCTGATTGTAGGTCACACTGGTGAAGAAGTTTCTTCTATTAATCTCTAAAAGTAGACTTTATCTGATTTCTGGGAGACCCGGGTGCTCCATTGTCCACCATCCACCTGATTCCTCCCACTTCTCAAACCATGTTGAGATCAGGATGGAGGTTGTATTGGTTCTTCGTTTGACCTTAAATGGTGCTGAAGACTTCAGATCACATCCAATTAAAGAGTTGTCATTTCTGTATCAGAATCTTGTAGCTTATGAAAATATCCTCATTCTAAAATGAATTGCATTTTTATTTTTTTTCTTAAACAACCCAACACCGGAGCACTGTTATCTGTCAACTGTGTAGGAAGATAAAATTAACTCCAGAAATGGTGTTTTATTGTTAACTGGTTAAATTCTTCTTGTTTCATTTTGCTCCTTACTGCTTTGAGACAGGATCTGGCTACACAGCTCACACTGGTCTTAAATTTCCTGTGTAGTTGTGCTTGTCCTGGAACTCACGGCAATCCTCCTGCTGCAGCTGTTTGAGTGCTAGTTATATGCTCAACTCTGGGGACAAGCAGTGATACAGGCCTATATCACATCAGGGCTGTGGCTCACCAAGGAGTGGCAATCACTGTCTGTTTCAAGCTGTATATGTCCAATATAACAGTCACTGCTATTGGAGGTGACAGGTTGGTGGCACATGAACTTATCCCCAGTACTGCATAGAGTTCTTGAAATTTTAGCCCCAGTTAAAGTGGACCAGAACCAAGGAAATAGTGCAATTGCTCAGAGTCAGCCATTCAAGACAGTTTGTTGTCTTTGCTGAACAATGTTGCAGACATGTGAAAATGACTTTATTTCCAGGACTTTTTAGTCTGTTGTAAAGGAATCCACTGCCCTTGGCTGTGCAGTGCCTCAGGGTAGAATTTAAGTCAGTTTTCCTTTTGATGTCAACATGTCTACTGGAGTCTCTCTCTTGCTTCTTAATGTATAGGAACTGGATTCCGGAAAGATTGCTCCAAGTATTCTCTGGACATACACTGCTAACTATACTCCTGTTTCTGTGTACCTTTTACATGCAGTTTGTGCTTCTCCATGCATGCATGCATGTCTGAAGCAGTGCAAGAGCATGGACATCATGGGTGCTCCTCACCAGGGCCTGCATTAACTATGACTGTATTTCTCAGTGTTTACGCACATGGTCTAACCTGACTCAGATGCTTTCCTCTTTCCTCCACACATTTATCCATCTCAACCTGCTTCAAGGCTTTGCTGAGATCCTGTCTCTGGCATCAAGCCTTTCTCCATGTGTCCGTTCCTTGAGACCTACAGGTCTGTGGGTCTTGCTGCTCAGTATATTCTGCTTCTGTCTCAGGCTTCTTCCTCTCTTCTCTGCCCACAAACTAGAAGGTGCAAGTTCCCAGGTAAGAATTCTCTTCCCTACACTGCTCTTGAGCTACACTGAATAGATGGATAGCTGTTGCCAGATACTGTGATAGAAAACTGTCAAAATAATCAGAGAAGTGGCTGGACCACTGCTGTTTTTAACTCTCTGTCTCTAAGCTTTAGTTGGACTAACTTTGGCTAATGCCATTAATCTCACCAGTCACTTGTTGTTGATCACATGCTTGTTCACACTGCGTGTGTGTGCGCGTATGCACATACACACACACACACACACACACACACACACACACACTCCTTGTGGATTGTTATGGAAATTAAATGAGATAATATGCATGAAATTTGTTATACATTGGCTTTTAAAGTTTTCTTGTCTGATTTTTATGTGATATAGCAGAAGACTGCATGTTTTATGACCCAGCAATCTATTCAGGATTTTATTAGTTATATATGGAAAACTTTGCCATAATGCATGGACCATTCCCTGTTTCTGGGCATCTTTCCTCCAGTCATATTAATATAATTTTGAATTATACCTTCAAGCTCTCTTAATTATTTTCAGATGTAAAGGTCCTCCATTTTAGTTAAGTTGAGACACATAATTTAAATAATTAATAACTGCAGCAAATTGAATAGGAGGTCTGGATTGGACATTCACGGATTTTAATCAGACACACAAAAATAATAGGGACAATTTTTAAAGACAGCCTTGAGACTGGGGACCAATTGTCAGCAGCATCCATCTGAAGCAAGGTCCCTACTGCACATCACACTGATGACTTGGGTATCTTTGCTATTCCACTGTAAAAGTACTTTAAAAATATCCCCAGTAGAGACTGTGCCCAACTATCCACGAGGACTGTTCATGCCAGCCCAAAGTTTCACTTGCATCTTAGTGCTATGGTAGGGTCTTAGTTATGTTACTGTTGCTATGATAGAACACCATGACCAAAGGCAACTTGAGGAAGAAAGGGTTTGCCTGACTTACATTGTGATGGTCTGAGAATTGCTGAAGGAGACCCCAGACCCAAATAGTATGTAAAAGCAAAGGGAGTTTATTCCAGCATATGGGGGTCTATTTGTACAAAATGGTAACCCTGAAAGGATTACCCAGGTCCCTGTTAGCTTAGCTAGGGGAATTCTAGGTTAGGCAGGCTGTGCATTAGTACATTTTAAATTGGTTGTGGTTATTTTACCATTTTTGAGCATACTTGGGCAAAGCAGGATATGTTTTAGAGAAATTACAGGAATGTCATTTTTGATCACTGCCTTGAGGTTTTGTGGGTACTGGCTCAAGCCTGGTGTGTGATATCTCCCCCATCTTTGCATACATGCTCTCTCCTCACTGTCCCTTTGGGAAACTGAAACAGGCCCAGTTGTAATGTGGGGAAAGTTCAGATCTTACATTCCTCCCTTGAGACTGGCTCCATCTCAAATCCTTGAGATGGGTTGAGGGGCTGATACTGAGATTTTAAAATCATCAGTTGAATGGTGGAAATTTATTTCTTAATGAATCTTATAAGAGCATTAAGAATGCAGGGACCACAGATTAAAATGAGTAATTGCCAGATCATGGGTCTGGCTATTAAAGAGAGGTGTGTGGTGAGCCAGAGGGACAAATTAAACAATAATTCAAACCAGTTTTGATTCTGTTGTCTGGCCAGTTCATGTTCCTGTACTCTTTTCTTACCCAGTGATAGAGACTCCCTAAAAACTCCAGAGTGGTTAGTATAAAAACACCATTGTTCCCCCAGGGCTGTACAGAGTCCCCCTTATTGGAGAAACAATAAATCTAAGCCATGGTGATTCTGTAAAGTAACTTCAACTAGGGAAGAGAGGGAAGCTTTTAAGTGAACAATGGATTTCCTAGCTTTAAAAATGTCATTATCAATGGCTTTCTTAGGGCATTATAGTTTTTAATCCTGCATTATAAGGACTGAAGCTCCCAGACCTGTTGATCCTGTTATCCCTAGACTGAGTAAAGTTGAGACCAGAAAAATGGCTACTCCTATGACCAGTTTCGGTCTGATCTGAGGGGTTGGAAGGAGCTATCTCTCTATTTCCTCATTAGTGTAGTAGAGAATGTGAGGTGTGAGCTGAACCAGGGCACATAATTCCCCTGTTCGATACAATATCTGGGAGTGATCATTGTGTGAGGGCCTTTCCAATGTCTTGTGTCTTATGGTTATGTCTCTTAACTCAGACCTCATCACCTGGTCCAAGGCTGTGGGGGTTAGTAGGAGGAGCTGATTCTTAGATCTGGCATATATCAGGTTAGAGGTGTTTCTGGACCTTATGTAGGGCCTGCAAGGATTTAAGGAACCTTTGTTTGATGAACCTTTGTGCATCACATTCTGCAAGAATCTCAGATTGGAGGCTAGGCAGAAGGGGAGTATCTTAAATGGGGTCAGGCCCTGGGTCCAAAGGGTATTTCTTGTCTTATATAGAGCATAGGGAAGGAGGGCTACCCAATCACCACCAATTTCTAGGATAATTTAGTTAAAGTCTCTTTTAAAGTCTGATTCATTCTTTCTACTTGCCCACGACTGTGGGGATGGTATGAACAGAGAGGCTTCCAATCTGTCCCATTAATCTTAACAAGTGATAATGTTACCTGAGAGATGAAAGCAGGTCCATTGTTGGATCCTAATAGTGTGGGTAGTCCATTCCTGGGAATGATCTCCTCTAACAACTTTTTGGCCACCATGTTGGGCAGATTAATAAGTAGTCTTCTATGATAGTCAAACTTATAGTCATGTTAAGTTTTCTAGGTATACATAGATATAATTCAATTAGGTAGGTAATCTTCAAACACTTCAAAGACCTACAGAATATGGCATTTAAAATGTTTTAAAAATTTAGACTTTCTGGACAGTGAGACATGTCTACTCCTGGCAGCACCAATTTACTTCAGAGAGGAGGATGGGCATCGAAGATACTCTGTATGGAGTTTATCTTCTTCTTGGCAAAAATAGCCATTTGGGCAAGAAACTGTTCTTGCCTGGACTGCTTAATTGACTAGACATACAGAACCCATAGAAAGGTAACCTGCTTCACGGAGGAAACTGCCAGACATTCTACAGGACACAGAGAAAGTGACTGAGAGACTCTAGGCCTATGGGCTAAAGACAGACGCCCAAACTTTACAGAGGAACTTTGGATGACTGTCCAGGCTGCAGCTGTCTCTGTCTACTCTCACAAGACTCCCAAAAGCTGCTTGCTTCCTTTCCTGGTTCTTAGGTAATATTATATCCTTCTGAGGTCTTTGATGTAGTTGAAGACTAGATAGTTATAATTTCCTTAGTTATGATAAAACGTAAGTTAAATATGAAACCTTAGACTCACAAATATAGGATAAATAGGATATCTTCTTTAATTTGGCCAAATACAAATAGACTAGATATTGTAACTGTAATTCTTGCTTGATAATTGTTTTGTTATATGTAATTTTACTATGTTAAAGTTAAAACCTTCCTTTAAAAAAAAAGAAAAGGGGAAGTGCTGTGGATACAGTTCTGTATGCTGTGAAAAACCTTCCTTTAAAAAAAAAGAAAAGGGGAAGTGTTGGTGATGTCGTTCTGTATGCTGTGAATGTGTTACTCTGATTGATTGATAAATAAAATGCTGATTGGCCAGTAGCCAGGCAGGAAGTATAGTGTAGGCAGGACAAGCAGAGAAGAGAATTCTGGGAAGAGGAAGGCTGAGTCAGGAGATACCAGCTTGCTTTCCAGGGAGCAGCATGTAATAGGCACACAGGTAAAGCCACGGAACATGTGGCAACATATAGATTAACAGAAATGGGTTGAGTTTAAGTGTACGAGCTAGTCAGTGGTAGGCCTGAGCTAATGGCCAAGCAGTTTTAAATAATATTAGCCTGTGTGTGTTTATTTGGGTCTGAGCTGCAGGACTGGCAGGTGAGAGAGATTTGTCTTAACTACGCGCCAGGCAGAACTGGAGAAAAGTTCAACTACAAGGGGCCTAGCTCCAGTCCCTCTTCCCTTATGCTATGTTTTGAAGCTCCTTTGCATTTGGTCTTTATTTTCCTGTGGCTGCCAGCAATACTTTGTCAAGCCCCTTAGCTGTTTCTCTTCAGGAGTTTATTTTTATATTCATATATCTCAAATCATCTTCCAAGACCCTCAAAATTCATAAGCTTTCATGTCCTCAGACTTCCATATATCCCAAAACATTCTTGGATCCTCAAAACTTGCATAGGCTTTAACCCCTTTTTCTTTTCATCTAATCATTTATCAGAGACACAAGCAGTTATTACTGAGAACAGTCATTTCAAATCGTGTTCCTTTAGTGGAAAGTTACATCTGAAACCTGTTTATCTTTTAATATGAAGCATATTAGCAAGGCAAACCTGTCTACCTGTATTACTTTGGATAAATCTGTGGACCTTTTTGTAGCCTCATTTAGATCCCCCTTTAAAATCTGGTGGTAGACTTTGAGCCGCGCCCTACCTGCAGGGTCATTGTATTCTCAAAATGCCTCATCAGTATCAGTTTGAATAGCCATGGGCTAACCATTCAGTCCTGGGACCAATTTCTAAGTGGCAGCTGGGGTCCATTTTTGCTCCTCAGTTGTGAACAGTACCTATAAGAGCTGCTGACAATTATCCTAAGTGGGCTGGTGAGTGATCAACAGAGTCTAATAAGTCTAGCAGAGCAGAAGGTTTCTCTGAAAACTTGGGGGTTTTGCATTTTCCAATTGTACAAGTCACTAGTGGCAAAAGGGATATTAGTCATATATTGCCTGCTGTCCTGGTTGGGGGCGAGCAGGTTTTCACCTCAGCATCTGACTCCTGAGTATTTATCGGTAAAATTGTAAGATTGAGATTTAGTTTAAAAACAAAATACAACCCACTGTATATCAACATTCTTTCTAGTGCATATATATATATATATATATATATATATATATATATATATATTATGCAAGTATGCAGGCACACACTAACACCCTCACCTGGGTCCTTGTCCAGCTGAGACTGTCTGCTTGAGGTATCTCTCTTTCTGTCTCTAACCCCTGAGACCTGTCTACCCCTGTCCTGGGAGGACCTTTTCTCTTATCCTAGCTGGGCTTGTTCAATAGATCTGAAGGTCTGAAAACCCTCCCTCCTTTTACAGAAAACCAAAACACAGATTTTCCTACTTTGTTTTTTCTGTCTGAGGACAGTACCTCCACCTGGCAGTGGCTGTAGGGGACAGTGCCCCTGCTGGATAAGGCATCAGAGCAAAAAAAACAGTCACATATGGGCAAAAACATATTTCCCAACTTAAAAATGGCATATATAGCTTGTGGATATACAAATGACAGATGAGGCAATGGATATTTTTAACTCAATATTTTACTT
Organism: Peromyscus eremicus; assembly: GCF_949786415.1. Classification (NCBI taxonomy): domain Eukaryota; kingdom Metazoa; phylum Chordata; class Mammalia; order Rodentia; family Cricetidae; genus Peromyscus; species Peromyscus eremicus. Next base: position 9,766,391 of record NC_081417.1, on the reverse strand, counting down.
ATTAGATAATTCACCATAGCATATTCCTCATTTATTTTGTATCCACATCTTCCCTTTGCAGGTCGGTAATTTTCAAGAACCCTAGTGGATGTCTGAAAACTTCAGTAGTACCAAGGCCTATATATACTGTGTTTTTTCCTATATATAAATATCTATGATAGAGTTTAACTTATAAATTAGGCACATAAAGAAGTTGACAACACTTGCTTGTCATGATTAATAACCTCATGTACGACTCCACTCTTTTTTTTTTTTTTTCTTTTTTTGGTTTTTCGAGACAAGGTTTCTCTGTGTAGCTTTGCGCCTTTCCTGTGACTCGCTTGGTAGCCCAGGCTGGCCTCGAACTCACAGAGATCCCCCTGGCTCTGCCTCCCGAGTGCTGGGGACTCCACTCTTTCTTAAGTTGAGAATGTCTATCTTTTTACTTAAATGAAACACTTTATGGCTTTTTTAATTACCAGCATCCTCATTCTATACCTTGGTGCCATGAGTAAGTAAAATGAATGCCACTTGAACACAAGCATGCGGTAGATGGGATATCTCAGCTGGATCCTAAACAACTGATGAGTTGGTGGCCAAAGCAGTATGGATACAGTGGACAAAGGGAAGAGTCTATTCTATCCTGGTCTGGATGAAGGAGGGCAGCGTGAGATTTCCTCATGCTACTCAGATTATCAGTTCATAATTTGATAATTATTTATTTTTCACACTACAGCATTTTCAAGTCTGAGTGATATGGGGTAGCAAGGGGTAGTATGCAAAGTAAAACTGTGGATAATAGAAGATTTGTAATTAGATTAACCAGAATTTAACATGTAAAACTTTTCAGGAATTCATTGTGTAAAGAAGCCTATTTCTTTCTCTCTCTCACCCCCCCACTTTTTTTTCCAAGTAGGGTTTCTCTGTGTAACCCTGGGTGTCCTGGAACTCCCTCTGTAGACCAGGCTGACCTCAAACTCACAGAGATCCACCTGCCTCTGCCTACTAGGTGCTGGGATTAAAGGCATGTGCCACCACTGGCTGGCCAGTGTATTTCTGTTAGCCTGTCTTCAAAGATTATTATGGAAGCTGTGTGGTGAATGGTCTGTGCTGGCATACAATACTGTAGCCTTAAGTTTATGTTTCCTAAACAGATTGATTGGATATTTTTTAAAATCATTGAATAGATAAATTTTTATATAATCTAATTCTGAGATGAAATAGTTTAAAGAGTTTAGGGACAATCACTAGAAAAGGCTTGTGTGTGTGTGTGTGTGTGTGTGTGTGTGTGTGTGTCAGAGAGAGAGAGAGAGAGAGAGAGAGAGAGAGAGAGAGAGAGAGAGAAAAGAAATTGTCCCACAGTCAAAGTGATATTCTGAATTTTAGCTTGCAAGCTGTATCCATCCATCCATTCACCTCTTTGTCTAGCACAGTCTCTTTGTTATATTCATATGCATGATGGAGGGCTGACTATGGTTTGGTGGTATGAGGGCTATTACTCCCTGTAGCCTTGTTAACTAAAATATGACATTATAGTAAAGTGCTTATGAAGGAATATTTAGAATTTGCCTCACTGTTTTTCTATTACCTCACTGTTTTCAGGATTACCGATGCTCTTGTCTCCTTGGGAGATGATTAACAGTGGCTTGCTATTGCTTTCACCAATCACATTCTGATATAATCAGAGGCAAATAAAATTGTTTAAAGGGATCATGTAAATTAACATAAAGTGTGTGGTTTATTGGCAGCCCATCTGAGCTGGTGACAAGTCCAGGACCTAAGCACAGAAGGCACTTGCCTCTTGTCTCAGCATGTCTATTCTTTAAGGTAAATTTCTGATGCCTTTCCTGTCAGCTCATAATCCTTCCCATCAACCTTAGATTAGAGCTCTCTTGTGCCATTTTCAAAGGACTAAAGGGCTGGCCACCTTTGGGTGAGTCATTGCCCACACAGGGCACTGCAGCATTTACAGCCCTGTCAGTGGGTTTCTAAAAGCTGAACTTAGCATCTGTGTGCCTGGGTTGCTCAGCTCTGCCTCCCTAGGTTCCCAGTCTCTCCTGCAGTGCTGAGCATCCTTGCCTGCTTCCTGTGGCAGGAACTAAGCACCAGCTCTCACAGGCCTTCACAGCCTTATCAGTATTGCCTTCTGCCAGGTCCCAGCTGACAAATGCCTTGCAGAACACCCCTGGCATTTATTTGCTTCATCAGGGAAGCACATGTGGAGAACCTGCCACAAGCCCACTTGTTTCTCAATCATAGTCACAGTATACTTCTGCTTCCCAGCACTCAGCTGTTGCCCTTGTTTCCTGACTTCTCCATCCTTTAATTTGTGGCCTTGAAACCCACTAGTGCAGAAACCAAGTTTTGTTTGTTTGTGAAAAAGTGAAGCTGGGCATGGTGACATATGCTTGTAATCATAGCACTTGGGAGGCTGAAGCAGGAGCATAATATAGAGGAGGGTAGCCTGGGTTTTATAGCAAGACCTAAAATAAAATAAAATCATAAAATAAAAAACAACATAGGAATGTAAACTGTCCTTGTTTACATTTACATTACATTTACATTTACACAAATGTAAAATGTGAAAGCAGGCACATTTAAAAGAATATATGTGACACTAACTCTGTGGCAGTATTATGAAGATCCCCTCATGTCTCCTTCAAAATATGGCCCTCTGCTCTAGACAGCTGAAAGATGCCGTTCATTAAGTGTGAACCTTCTCTGTTTCTGTAGTTTAAAATATTTCCACATATCCCTTTTGTTTTCTCCTGGTGTGACCACCAATCTTCTCCCTAGGGTCAGGCCCTCCACTTGTCAGTTGGTCCCATTGATGCAGGAACTTCTCATAAGGAGCCCATATTCCTCTAGGAGTGTGTAAGATGGAACAAATGGGAGACACCAGTCTGCTCTCTGCCCTGATGGAGCAGTTTGTACCAGGAGAGTCCGGGCCTGGCATGTTTGTCTCCAGTCACCAACCCTCCTGCCATCATTCACCGGGAGCTTTGTTAATAAATAAATTTGCCTGGGGGTCAGAGCTAATAGCAAGCCATAGCAGAAACTGGGCTGTGGTGGTGCATGCCTTTAATCCCAGCTCATGGGAGGCAGAGCTAGGCGGATCTCTGCGTGTTCAAGGATACAGCCAGCATGGAGACACATGCCTTTAATCTCAATACCAACCATAGAAGATCTGGAGGTCTGTAGAGACAGGCAATGACGAGGAGGTCATGTGGTTGGGTTTACAATCAATGAGAAGGCAGAATAGAAAGTCAATAAAAAAGACAAACAGACAGGCAGGAGGTCTCTTGCTGAGGAGGACAGCAGCGGCAGTGAAGGGTAAGGTTTTTAGTTCTTAGCTATTGCTCTGACCTCTTGGGCTTTCATCTTTGCATTGGCTCTGTGTTTCTTATTTAACAAGATGGTTACATCTACAGAGTTTTACTTTCTACCCTCTTTGACTCATTCTTCACTCCTTAAATATCTCTCTATTCCAAAATGAGAGCTCTTTTGCTTATTTCTAATGCTTCAGTTGGTGACTCCCTAGGCTTTCCTTTCCTATCTACTCACCCTTTTCCTTCTGAGACTGTTAGAGATTACCTGATTAAGCATTAGGTATTTTCTGAGGAAGCTTGTCTGATGACAAGAATCAAAAGAGGAACTCACTCCCAGCAAGATGGCTCAGCAGGTAAAGCACTTGTTTGCAAATCCAGCAGAATTTGATCTATGGATGTCCTGGTTTGGCTTTTTGTAAACTTGACACATGCTAGAACTTTACAGCAAGAGGGAACATCAGTTAGTAAAATACCTCCACTGGATTGCTTGTAGGTGATTGTGGGGTATTTTCTTGATTAATAATTATTGGGGGAGGGGGCCCTACTTGTTCTGGGTGGTGCCACCTCTGGGCAGGTGGTCCTGGGTTGTTTAAGAAAGCAGGCTGAGCTGAAGAGCAAGGCAGTAAGCAGCACCCCTCCAAGGCCTCTGTTTTAGTCTGTCTTGGCTTCCCTTCATGACGAATTACAACTGAAATCCAAAATAAACCCATTCCTCCCCAAATGATGTTTGGTCATGGTCTTTATCACAGCAATGGAAACAAAACCAGGACACTGAATCTCACTATGGAAGGAGAAATAGACTCCTGAATATTATTCTGACTTCTACATGCACACCTGGCATGTGTGTACACACACAAACACACATACACACATGCACACACACACACACTCACACTCATATTTATATATTTACACATTATGCACACACAATAATAACAATAAATAAAATAAAACATTTAAGCAGGCCATGCTTAAATCTGCTTGCCATGTTGGCACTCCTTAGATATTCGTAAAAGGCCTAGACCTTGTTTCCAAAAACAAACCATGCACACCCAAACCAAAACCAAAACCAGGGGCTAGTGAAGTGACTTAGAAGGTGAAGGCATTTGCTGCCCAAATTGAGGACCTAAGTTCAATCTCCAGGATCCACATGGTGGAAGGAGAGAACAGATTCCCCAAAGCTGTTCTCCAATCTTTACTTGAGCCTACCCACTTCTGAAATAAATACATGTAAATTTAAAAAAGAGGAACTTACTGTAATATTAATTCCTGAGCCTATCCTTGGAAACTTTTGATAATACATATCTGGGTTGGAGTCAGGTCACCTGCAATTTTAGGAAGCCACACAGAAGACTCCAAATGTGCTTGTGTCTAGGAATGTGAGGCTCCATAACATCTACTCCATCTGTCTCACTTTCCAGATGTGGGCACTCCTAGACTACACTTTTGCAGCCCTGTCCTTCTTTTTGCCAGAGAGACAACCCAGGGACCAAGGTCCCCACTCTATTGCTGGTCCATTTCCAAGTCTGAAATCTTTAGCCATCTTACTTTCTGAGAATTGACTTTCACCTCTTCATTGGCTCTGGATATTCCTAACATGTGTTTCACCTTCTCTCAAACCCAGCTTGTCTAAATGAGCTTACCAGTTATGTCATTCCCCAGCTGGAGAATCCTTCTCTCTTTTTCTTCCTTTTACTTATGACTATCATATTCTCATACACCTGGCATAAAACTCTAGCATCATCCCTGACTCCCAGCCCTCCTCCATCTCATATCTGTTACATCATCCTGCCACTTCTCTCCATGTAATGACTCCTTAATTTAAAAAATGTATCTATCTATCTATCTATCTATCTATCTATCTATCTATCTATCTATCAATCTATCATTTATCATCTATCTATCTATCAATCTATCTATCTATCTATCTATCTATCTATCTATCTATCTATCTATCTATCTATCTATCTATCTATGGAGAGTAGATGCATGATTGAATGTGCAGAGGTCAGAAGACAACCTACAGAAGTCAGTTCTCTCTTTCCACCACGTAGGTTCTGGGGATTGAACTCAGGTCCTCAGGCTTGGTAACCAGTGTCCTTTCCCCTGAACCATCTTGCTGGCCTCCATGTAGTGGTTTTTACTTCTCTTTCTGTTTCACTGCTATTTCAATCACTGAGGTCCTTTGTCAGCTACTGACTGCTGGCACAGCTGTCTGCCTGGTCTTCCTGGATTCAGAACTTCTCCAAAGAGTCCCATTTGTTCCCTTTTGTCCTTATGCTGGATTTCACCAAGACACAGATGTACTAATGGTGTTCTGTGGCCAGCTATTTGGTCCTCAAAGCAAGCTCCATAGAAGTCAAACTGTAATCAGGATGTTGAGTGTGCTAGGTCTTAGAGAAGAGCTGATTGTAACACTGGGCTCTGAAAAACAGGCAGCAGGATACAGCTAACCTTACAAGGAAGGACCAGACATATTAACCTGGAGAGTGACAGCCTCTTCACAGGCTGTGCTCCATGGATTCTGCTATCACTGTCTGTGACTCTCATTTTTCTGTGTCTGCCTGATTGGCATCTCATGGGCTTATCATTAGTGATATCAAACATGTATGGAGTTACCATTGAACTAGCTGACTTGTGAGCCATTTTCTTCTGCATGCTCCCCCTACATATTTTTGCTCTGACCAACTACACAATTATACATTTACTTTCTGGCTTAGCATCTCATCCTCCTTATCTTTAGGTTCTTGGTGAAAGAAGCCCTGTACCCATAATTTATCAATAATGATCATCTAACTACAGTGCATAAAATTGGAAAGAAGTCACCCACAGTCACACTCAGCAGGATCTCCATTAATGTGTCCACATTCTCTGTCTTCAGATGCTTTTCATGCCATTGTAATTATAGTATTCCATCCTTCTATAATACTGTTTTCTTCATTTCAACATTTCCAGAGAAATGTGATGAAAGCTGATAATAACAACTGAAGACAGGAGACATTAAAAAGGTAAAACTGGAGAAACAGGAGGGTCAATAGAGCAGGCACAATGAAGAGGTAATAGAGAATTACAAATGAATTGTACACAAAAGGCCCAACTGAAATTGGCACATCTTTTTCTCAAAAATTTGAGAAATTAAATGAAATTTCCAAAACTCTTTCAGAGCTCTTGATGTTGGCACAAAAGAAGAGATAATTGAGAAGCACACATTGCTAAAGAAAATGAAACTTGATGAATGAATAGCAAGAATGCAACATTCCCATTTAGGGCATCTTCTGACTTCTTTGCAACCAGCTAGGTTAATATGACAGCTCTCTCAAGATGAGCTGACCATGAAAGCCAGCAGCTTCTCCACTGGGGGTGGAGGGATTTTATATAAAGTGGAGACGAGAAAACTTGCACTCAGGTATTCAGTAGATAAAATGGTAAATTTGGTAGGAAAGGAATAGGGTGGAATTAGGGGTCATAGGACTGGTGAAAAAAGTGCAGCCTCACAGATGATGTAGTGGTGATACTTGGCAGACTGCAGTCCATGACTTGAAGAGCCAGCTAGCCACACTTATCTAGGTGAGTTCCATGCATGCTGGGGATGATAAATCTTGAGCTAAATTGATTGAGTAAAAAGGAGAAAACAAGAATTATTAGAGCAAGAACAGCACAGAGAATGTTACTGGAGATGTCAGAAAACAAAATAATTGCAAAGAAGATGTCCACATTAGATTTTTGTTAAATTGATACAAGTTAGAGTCATCTGAGAACAGGTACTTGGACTGAGAAAACACCTCCATCAGATTGTCATCAAGTCTGTAGGGTCTTTTCTGGTTTAATTATTGAGGCTGGAGGACCTAGTCTATCAGATGCAGTGCCATCTGGACAGATGGTCTGCGATGTATCAGAAAGCAGGCTGAGCAAGCCATGGGGAATAAGCCTGTGAGCAGCACTCCCCTACAGCCTCTGCTTCAATGCTTTCCTCCAAATTTATTCCTTGGGTTTCTGTACCAACTTCCCTTCATGATGGACTGTAAACTGTAGTCTGTAAGTGGAAACAACTCTTTTCCTCCACAAATTGCTTTTGGTCATGATGTTTATTGCAGCAATAGAAAGGCAAACCAGTGCGGAAGAGAAAGGGGGAAAGGAGGGAGAAGTGAGGGTTAAGATTTATAGAAGAAGTATGTCTGCTTTATTTCCCTTCCCTTTCTTCTTTCCTTCCTTCCTTCCTTCCTTCCTTCCTTCCTTCCTTCCTTCCTTCCTTCCTTCCTTCCAGTGGGAATGCACCCTGTCCATGACCTTGGGCTATCTGGCCTGATGGGTTGGTGCTTCTTATCTGCCTGTGTGACTGATTAAAAGGGAGGAGGAAGGGGGTCATACACTCTTGGGTGGTGGAGACCAAATCAGGCAGTGTGAAGCAGCATATGATCAGTTCCCAGCTTTCCAAGGACTCTGCAACTGAGTTACCTTATCCTGTATCAGTGAGTCTGTTTTTCCCATAGAACTCTTTAATACATTGAGACATATATAGACCATTGAGGTTCTTGTTACAAGTGCCACCCAACATGGGGCATTAAACCACATAGACTTGAGAAAATTTAAAAAAGGGTTCTAGAACACATAATCAGAGTCAAAAAACAGTTTCCTAGTTGTGTCTCTCATGCAAGCTGTGATACAGAGATGTCACTGGCATGTGGGGTTGAGCTACAGCATAGTGGATTCTTATCATGATACACAGAGGTGTCTGGAAGCTGAGCAGCATGCTGTGTGGCAGATTTAGCTTTTGCTATAAGTTTTCTGGACTACATGCTGCTTGGTGGAGGCATAGACCTACTGTTTCCCAGAGTTTGTGGTAAGCATAGGTCCGAGAGCTGGCAGTAAACATACCTCCACCATATTGAAAAACTGAGCGGGGTGGAGCCATCAGCCAAAACTGCAGCTTCAGTACTAGCCATGCAGCTTAACAATTTAAAAACTCTCCTGGTCAGAAAATGATTACAGATACACAAGAGGACAGATTCAGGTGGAAAAAAACCTCTAAATGGTGTACAGTGTGGAAAAATGTATGTAGGCTTGGAAGGGAGATGATAAGGAGTATAGGTAATTACATAAAGAAATAAACAGTTTTAAAAAATAAAATCTTTAAAGGGACAGTAAAAGTAATATAAAAAGAAATAAGCCATGTAAAGATGGAAAATACACAGAGAGTTTGGATTATGTATATTATTGTGTTTTCTTTGAATTTTTTGACTGTTAATGAGCTAACAGCACAAAGACATTTGATTTTAAAGGCTACTAAGTCAAACTAATATATATATTTTAAAGGTATTTTGACTTCAAAATTTGGGTCTAAGGATATGTTGCTTTGGAAAAGAGGTTCTGCTTTTGTTTCCACAAAAGATGAGAACTTATGAATGTCTTCCAGGTTAATATGGTTTGATCAAAGAAGATCCCCTGAAAAATTTCCAATGGGACCAGATGGCCCAGATGGCCCAGATGATTCAACATTTCAGAGCAGTTTCCTCGGGATTCTACCTTTGTCAAGGAGAATGTAGCTATCAGTTTGGGTCCCACAAAATCTGACAAGGTGAACATAGTTTTTAGTATGGGTCTCCTGAAATCTGTCAAGGAGAATGTAGCTGTCAGTTTGGGCCCCATAAAATCTATCAAGAAAATTGTAGCTGTCAGTTTGTGTCCCACCAAACCTGTAAAAGAGAAGGCAACTATCATGTGCTGCTACCTCCTCTGCTCCACCACCACTGCTGGAAGCTACCCCTCTGATGCAATATTCTTGAGGTAATCTATCCCAGTACCTGCCTGCCTCAGGAGGTGGCTACTCTTCCACAGTGCCAGGTGTCTTACAACCCTCACAGCCTGCACTGCTGTCAGTCTGTAGGCCCACAGAAGCCTTCCCAGTCAATATGGGCCCAAATGCCATTGCCCTGCACTGGATTCCCACCCCCATAGCTGATTTCCCCATCATCTGGAAGGCAGCCAATGAGTCAGGCTCAGGTTCCCCCTACTTTCAGCAGGTCCTTGTTCAATGGTCAATGCAGTTACAAACATATATTTCCACTGGTACCATTTGCTTAAAGCTGTGTTGGAGCCTGCAGTCTTTCTCAATTGGAGCCTATGATGATCTGGCAGAATCCCAGGCCTGGACAAATATCTTACTTAACATCCCAGTGACCTATGATGTGCTCACAGGGCATGGGGAATATGTCCATCCTGTGCACCAGGCACAGATTGTTTTGAATGCCTATTTTCAACAGGTCCCAGACCTGACCCTCAAGGTCCTACAAGGGGCTCAGCCCAGCCTACAAGCACTGGGCATCTCTGCCAAGGAACACACCTCTGCCTCGGTTAGATGGAGAGATCCTATCTCCCTCCAATGGCAGCCGCCAGCCCCCTGCCAACCTGTGGAAGGGAGTATGCTTGTGTTTTTCTTCAGAGTGCCACTATGCCAATATGGGTCCCAGCAAGGAATGTGTACTTGGCCATTGATTAGCCTGCTTGCACCGAGGAGAAAATCACCCAGGATGGGTAATGCATATACTCCACTTTCTTGCTCTCATTGTCTCTCTAAAGGCTGAAGACTTGTGGAGCCTTGTTTTCCCTCATTGTGTATGATGCCTTTTGAAATGAGGAATGTTAGTTTAGCAGGCCAGGAGCTAGCTAAATATATTAAGGGCCCATGGTTAGCTAAATTTCTATGTTATCCACTACAACTAATACATGAAATTTTCCAATTAAATCAGATAAGAGCACAGGTTATGACTATTGACTCTTTATTTTTTGAAAAGGTTTGGCATGATATAAAGAGGCTATTTGACCCCTGGATTTCACTTATGTTTTGATTGGTGGGGTGGTATTTTTGTTCTTTCTCTTTTTTAAGTGTCTCCTACAGCAGCACATCCAACAGCAAGAGGCATCCACTAAGGTGACTTTATAGGTGTTAATGGCTCTTAGACATCCAATTCATAGCCCTCCACAGGAGGTTATGCATGCCTGGATTTCTGAAATTCAAAAGGCTACTGCCTGACATTCTCCACCTGGGGTGACTCCCCAGGGATAGACGTTCTTCAAGGGCTGGTAATCAAAGATGTGTAAGAGCTTGTTTGGCAATCAACCTAATATAGGCACAGTCCAGTTGCTGACACCCCTGAGGTGGGGTCAACAAGGCTGGAGCAAAGGACTCTGACTCCCACTGAGTACCCATGTAATAAAATAAAAGGGTGGATATGAAATAGGAAAGGCCCACAGGGTCAAGGAAATTGGCTCAGACGAGTTGCCAAGGCATGCACATAACATACTTCTTAAGAGACAACCTGAAGTCTACCTGAGGGCCTAGCAACAAGAACTATCAGAGTTCCTGGTCACTGTCAGAGTTCCTAGTTGCTGTCAGAGTTCCTGACAAGCTGAGTCTGCCTGAGGACCTAGCAATAGTCATTGTCAGAGTTCCTGATTGATGTCACAGTTTCTGATCATACTCAGCCAATGAGGGATGACCACACAGACTGGGCGCTGGGAAGAGGGTATATAAGTCCTTCCCTGTTATTGAGTAAAGAAGTTCATTATTTGCCTTCAGTGGACTCCTGGTGTCATTGACGCTGCAGCTTCTCACCCCCTCCCCTGAGGGAGCCATTAGGATCCAAGCTACAGTGGACATCAAAGACACTCCATATGAAGTTTATATTCTTCTGGGCATAACTGGCCATTTGGGCAAGGAACTAATCTTTCCTGGACTGCTTGACAGTATGTTGTATAAACTGGACATGAAGGACCCATAGTAACTTTGCCAAATCCAGGTGAGATGGTCCTTCAGGTTCCTGCTTCACAGAGGAAACTGCCAGACATTTTGCAGGACACAGAGAAAATTGACTAATGACCTTTGCCAAAATAAGTGAACAGTTCTTCAAATTTCCTGCTTCACTGAAAAATCTGCCAGATACTCTAGGCCTATAGGCTGACGAAGGATGCCCCAATGTTACAGAAAACCTTTGGGTGACTGTCCAGGCAGTCAGATGTCTCTGTCATTTCTAGAATTATGGAAGTTGCTTGAAATGCACTTTCTATTTACTCAGGTAATATTATATCCTTCTGGGGTCTTTGATTGAGTTGAAGACTAGATAATTATAATTATATTTTTCCTTAATCATGATAAAAGGTAAATTAGATATGAAATTTTAGACTTACAAAAATAGGATAGATTGTTGTCTTTAATTTTGCTAAATACAAAAAACTAGATACTGTAGTTATAATTCTTGCTTAATAACTGTTTTGTTACATGTAATTTTACTATGTTAAAATGAAAACCTTTTGATTAGATAGAAAAGGGAAAGTGCTGTGGGATGATCTTTCTGTATGCTGTGAATATGTGTTGCTACCATTGGTTAATAAAGAAGCTACTATTGCCTATGGCAAGGCAGAATGGATGCAGGTGGGAAATCCAAGGAGAGACAAGGAGAAAAAGCCAGAGTCAGAAGAGACACTGAGTGCTGTTGTGGGAACAAGATGTAATGGAACACAGGTAATGCCACAAAGCCACATGGCAAAACATAGATTAATAGAAATGGGTTGAATTAAGTTGTAAGAGCTAGCTAGTAAGAAGCCTGCACCATAGACGAAACAGTTTATAATTAATATAATCCTCTGAGTAATTATTTTATAAGCAGTCATGGGATTGGGAACTGTTGGGCAGGACACAGAAAAGATTCTGGCTATACTTCCTTACTTTTGGTGTGTGTGTGTGTGTGTGTGTGTGTGTGTGTGTGTGTGTGTGCGTGTGCGTGTGCGTGTGCGTGTGTGAGATAAGGTCTCCTGTAGATCATGCTGACCTTGAACTTGTTATGTATTTTAGGATTCCCTTGAACTTATGTTCCTGATTCCTCCAATTCATAAGTTCTGGGATAACAGACATTAGCCACCACGCTGGATATATGCAGTGCTATATTTACATCCAATAAGAAAGTGCTTAGTTACTCCCATTGCATTTATGCCACCATTGCACCAGTGGACATACCTTGTTAGGCCAGCATTGTTCTTGCTCACAGGATTCATATCTGGGCAAGACTGATGATTATTTTTCTCACACAGTAGCACACATAGCACCTTCCAGCACTGTGTAAACCAGCCAGTAGGGATGAAATTTCCAAGTAAGCCAAGATGTTGACATGCATATAATCAAGACATAACACATTTTTATATCCACAAGTTCCCTTTAAAATTTTTATACTTATATCATTTTCCTTCCCTCACAGTGTCCTTGACTTCTTGCAACCACTAATTTGTAGCTGTGAGTTTTCTCCGGCCCTGCCCAGCCCTGTGGTTGGGATGAATCTCTCTGTCCCATGTCCTGCAGCTACTTGATCCCAAGTAAACACACAGAGGCTTATATTATTTGCTAACTGTGTGGCCATGGCCTATGGCTCAAGCTTCTTGCTAACTAGCTCTTATAACTAAACTCAGCCCATTTCTATTAATCTATATGTCGGCACATGTTCTGTGGCTTTACCTGTATGCCATTACATGCTGCTCCCTGGATGGCAGGATGGCATTTCCCCTGCCTCTCCTCTCTCCTCTTACTGTCTCCCTTGGATTTTCCCACCTGGCTCCATCCTGCCCTGCCATAAACCAATACAGCTTTATTTATCAACCAATCAGAGCTACGCATATTCACAGCATGCTGAAAGAAATCCCACAGCACTAATTTGTTTTCTATTTCTATAATTTTGCATTTTAAATCTTACAAATTACCAGTTAGACTTGAATCTTCCTTCCTATCTTCCTTCCTTTCTTATTTCCTTCCTTCTTTTTTTATTTCCTTTTCCTTTTCTTTTGGTATTTTTGTGATAGGATCTCACTATGTAGCTCTGACTTTCCTGGAACTCAATAGGTAGACCAGGCTGGCTTCAAACAGAGATCTATCTGCCTCTCTGCATTACAAGTTCTGGGATTAAAGGCATGAACCACTATAGTCAGCTTGGAATTGGATTTTTAACTTTGTGTCATTCTTAGATTATTTAAAGGAGTCATCAATAGTCCCCCCTATTTTTTTTTAAACAAATTCAATATTTTATTAAAATCACTTGGAAGTATAATGAAATTAATAGCTTGGTGATGAAGGGAGATTTTTTTTATTAGGACAGAGTAATGAGCTATGTGAATAAGCAGAAAGAATGAAAGGTGTTAACTGTGAAATTTAAGTGGTTGCATGAGTTTAATTACTCCTTTTATAATAGGTAGCCTTTCGATGTCAATTTAAGATGCTGAAATCTGTGCCTACCATAGAGTTTGAAGGAGAATGAGAGCTTTATTTTCTGCCTTTGGCAATTTTAAAGAAATGATTGGGAATAGATTTAGGACCTTACTAAATGTTCACCCTACCACAATAATTCCTTTTGTTTTCCTTTTATTGAAAATAGATTTTCTTCATATAAAATATATCATGGTTATGGTTTTCTCATCCTCACCCCCAACTATTACTTCTAGTCCCCCTCCCACCTTCCTTCTCATCCAGATTATTCCCCTTCTGTCTCTCATTAAGAAAGCAAATAGGTTCTAAGAAATAAGAATAAAATAAAATATGAGATAGAACAAAACGACATCAAAGTAGGATACTGCTGCTGTGAAGACCAGCCTCCAGCTGCTCAGGGTTTGAGGGGGAGCCAACCGAGTCACAGGACTATCACTCAACTTGAATTTTCTATCTGAGGGAGTAAAACTAATTCTATGAAGCCAGGAAAAAGAGAATCACACACACACACACACACACACACACACACACACACACACACGCATACACATACATCTCCAATATGTTAGGATCTCACCTAGGGTGCTGATGAATGGCAAGCCTTTATTTAGCAGGTCAGAGAAATTGAAGAGGAGATGCAGAGTTGGTGAACTACTGGACAGACAAATGGACACATGGGTACTTTTCTTAGGGCCAAAGTTTAGTTCTTTATTTATTATTCTTATTGTTGCTTGTTTTACCCTATTACTTTTCTGTTCTGTTTTTCTACCCTGATGTTTTCCTCTTGTCTCTCTTGCTGTCTTCCTTTTAGCTTCCCTTTACATCCTTTTTGGTGTTTTCTGTCTCTCATGTCTTTATGTTTTCTCTTACAGCAGTAGAATCTTTCAAGCAACATAAAATTAGGATGTGGTTACATTCTATTTCTCAAGTGAATGATTACAATGAATACAAGTAAAAAGCAGCATGTTTTTGATAACCCTTGCATGAGTAAGCATTCTGCATACTACAGGTGAAAAACAAGTTGTCCCAAGAACCCACAGACATTCATGTACAAGCAACTTGTTACAGATTAACAGAGTGTAAGCAAGCAAGGTATTTTTCTCATCCAGTTCTTTTACTGTCAAGCTGCATTTTGTGGTTACAAAGAAAGGACCAACCATTTTATTACTTATCTCAAAAGGTAATCGTATAAGGAATTTTGAAAGAATCACAAAACTACACTTTTATATATGAAAAACCATCAGTCATTTTTACTTTAAATCATCAGGGTGCATACCCATTCATCAATAGTATTTTATATCAGAAAGATGAGGGCAGAAATGGGTACAAGGAATTAATCATGTTTGATCACCAACCTATCCTAGCAAGAAAGTTACATCAGCCAGGCTGCCATTGTTTTTGTTCCCTGATCTCAATGAGTTCCTCACTCTATTATGTGAGTTTCTAAACTTTAGATTGTTTCCCAAGGTTTTTTTTTTAACCTCAAAACTATTAACAAAACATCCTAATGTAACCTTAAGTCATATTTTTAAACTTTGTCTTAGTTATGGTGCACATCAGAACCTGTGAACATGTCTCTCAACATTAAGATTAAAAGAACTTGAGCTAACAGCTTTCTGTCACTCAATTGTTTTTCTTAATCATTAATCTTAGCCACAGTCTATATGGCTCTTCAAGAGAAACTAGCTGTGTGACATTTCCTTGTTCTATTTTCTATCCTCTGCAGCCCTTTCTTTATCAGGGCTAAGGGCAACACCATATCTTGCTTTTACCTATATTAGTTTTTCCACTAAGCTAACCTCTATCACAATTCCTCACTATATCTATTAAAGACTCTCACTCATCAAAAATCCTATTTGAACTATCACCATTATTGTATGAAATCATTGCTTCAGTTAAACAGTACAGATTAGGAGGAAATCATCTTCATAATAATCCACAGGTAAAAATGTCCAGTAGAATGGGATATTTTTATGAGACAATCACACTATATTAAAAGCAGTGGGAATTTCCCTATACCCATCAATACCATGCCAGATATCAGACAAAAATGAATCACTCTCTTATTCCTCTCTTCCATCCCCCTCTCCAGTTGATCATATCATTCCAGCCCTCCTAATCCATCCATAACTAGTCCTTTTCATAGGGAGATCTACCTGTCTCTTTTAGTCCCTTACTTTATACCTAACTTCTGTGATTTTACAGATTGTAGCTTGGTTATTATTGACTTGACAGCTAATATCCACATATAAGCAAATATCTATCATATTTGTCTTTCTGGGTCTGAGCTACCTCACTTAGGATGACTTTTTTTTCTAGTTCCATCCATTCACCTACAGAATTCATTTTTTTTCGACAGCTGAGAAATACTTTATTCCGTAAATGTACATTTTCTTTATCTATTCATCTGTTGAGGGACATGCAGGTTGTGTCCAATTTCTGGCTGTTATGAATAGAGCAGCACTAAACATATTTGAGAAAGTGCTCATGTGGTAGGGTGAAGCATTGTTTGGGCATATGCCCTAGAGTGGTATAATCACCACACTGATTTCTGTAGTGGCTGTGTAAGTTTGTAGCCCACTCAGCAATGGATGAATGTTCCGCTTACACTACGTGCTTGCCAGCATGAGCTGTCATGTGTTTTATTGATCTTAGCCATTCTGACAGGTAAAAGATGAAATCTCAAAGTAGTTTTAACTTGCATTTCTCTGATGATTAAGGTTATTGAACATTTCTTTGTTTCTCAGCCATTTGAGTTTCAAGGTCTTAAAGTATTTATCATACAAGTCTTTTGCTTAGTTAAAATCACCTCCAAGATATTTTATATTATTTGAGGCTATTGTGAAAGGTGTTGTTTCATTGATTTCTTTTCAGTACATCTGTCATTTGTATGTATGAGGGCTACTGATACTGTGAGTTAATGAGTTTATTTTGTATCTAGATGCTTTGCTGAAAGTGTTTATCAGCAGGAGGAGTTTCTTCGTGGAATTTTAAGAGTCCTTTTTTGTATACTGTCATATATTCTGCAAATAAAGGATACTTTGATCTTTCCATTCCAATTTGTATCCCCTTGATCTGCTTTATTTGTCTCATTGCTTTAGCTAAGACTTCAAATACTATATTGACTAAGTATAGAGAGAGTGGACAACCTTGTCTTGTTTTAGATTTTAGTAGTATTGCTTTGAATTTCTCTCCATTTTAGTTCATGTTGTCTATGGGCTTACTGTAAACTGCCTTTATTATGTTCATGTATGTTCCTTTTTTTTTTTCCAAGACAGGGTTTCTCTGTGTACCTGTGCACTTTTCCTGGAACTCACTCTGTAGCCCAGGCTGGCCTCAAACTCACAGAGATCCACCTGCCTCTGCCTCCTGAGTGCTAGGATTAAAGGTGTGTGCCACCACTGCTGGGCTGTGGTATGTTCCTTGTATCCTTAATCTCTCCAGCAATATTATCATGAAGGATTGTAGGATCTTATCAATGCCTTTTCTTTATCTGATAAGATGATCATGTGGTTTTTGCTTTTCAATTTGTTTATATTGTGGATTATATTTATTGATTTTTTTGTGTGCATCTCTGGGATGAAGTCTACTTTATGATGGTGAATAATATTTTTGATTTATTCTTGGATTTGGTTTTCCAATATTTTACTGAGAACTTTTGCATCTATGCTCATAAAGAAAATTAGTGTGTAAATCTTTCTTTGTTGGGTCTTATGTATTTTGCATATCAGGGTAACTGTGGCCTCATAAAACGAATTTGGCAATGTTCCTTTTGTATCTATTTTGTGGAATAATTTGGGGAGTATTAGTATTAATTCTTCTTTAAAAGTTGAGTATATTTTTGTGCTAAAACCATGTGGCCCTTGGATTTTTTTTTTTTTTGGTTGGGAGACTTTTAGTGACTGCTTCTATTGCACTAGGGGTTATATGTATGTTTAAATGGCATATATGGTCTTGGTTTAACTTTGGTAATGGTATATATTGTGGAAGTTATTAATTTCTTTTAGATTTTCAAATTTGGTTTAACACAGCTTTTTAAAAATAGGTCTTTATGATTCTCTGTATTTCTTTAGTGTCTGTTGTTATATCCCCCTTTTCCTTTCTGATTTTTGTTAATTTGGCATTTTCTCTCTGCTCTTTAGTTAGTTTGAATAAGGGTTTGTCTATCTTGTTGATTTTCTCAAAGAATCAATTCTTTGTTTCATTGATTCTTTGGTTTTGTTTTATTCTATTGATTTCAGCCCTCAGTTTGATTATTTCTTGCCATCTACTCCTTTTGGGTGTGATTTATTTTTTTTGCTCTGGAGCTTTCAGGTGTACCATTCAATTGCCAATACGAGATTTCTCCTTTATGTTTTTTAATGTAGGCACTTAGTGCTGTGAACTTGCCTCTTAGAACAGCTTTCATTGTGTCCCATAAGTTTGAGTATGTTGTATATTCATTTTCACTGAAATTTAGAAAGTCTTTAATTTTTGTCTTGACCCACTTTTTTTCATTCAGTAGAGAGTTGCTCAGTTTCCATGAATTTGTAAGTTTTCTGTTTTTTTTTTTTCTTTCTGATATTCAGCCTTTGTCCCTGGTGGTCTGATAGGATCACGGGAAATTTTCAATTTCATGAGGTGACAAGAAGAAGGTATAATGTTTCTTGTTTGGGTGAAATGTTTGTAATGTCTATTAAATTTAGCACTTCTTTGTTTAGTTTTTGTCTGGATGACCTGTCTATTGACAAGAGTGAGGTATTAACATCTCCCACTACCAGTGTGTGAGGGTTAATATGTGAATTAAGCTGTAGTGGTGTTTCTTTTATGAACTTGGGTGCCCTTGTGCTTGATGCATAGATGTTAAGAATTGCAATGTCCTCTTGGTAGATTTTTTTCCTTTGGTGAGTACACAGTGTCTCTCCCTATCTCTTTTCATTAGTTTTGGTTGGAAGTCTATTTTTTTCAGACATTAAAGTGGCTATAAGAGTTTGCTTTGTAGGTTTGTTTTTTTGAAATATCTTTTCTATCCTTTTACCCTGAGGTGATGTCTATCCTTGATGTTAAGGTGTGTTATTTGGACACAGCAGTAGTATACATCCTGCTTTTAAATTCAATCTGTTAGTCTATGTTTTTTTTATTGATAAATTAAGTCCATAGATGCTCAGAGATAGCAATGAGCACTGAATGTTGATTCCTGTTACTTTTATTTGTTTGTTGTTATTTTTGTTATGGTGATGGTGATGGTGGTGGTGATAGTATTGTAGTTATTGGTGGTGTGCATGTGTGTGTGTGTGAGTGTATGTGTGTGTGTGTGTGTGTGTGTGTGTGTGTGTGTGTGTGTTTTCCTTCTTTTAACTTGCTGGTCTGGGATTATTTATTTCTTATGTTTTCTTGGGTATGGTTAACCTCCTTAGATTGGAGTTTTTCTTTTAGTGCTTTCTGTAGGGCTTGCCTTATATATTGATATTACTCAAATTTGGTTTTATCATGGAATGTCTTATTTTCTCGATACTTTGTAATTGAAAGCTCTGATGTGTAAAATAGTTTGGGCTGACATCTGTGGTCTCTTAGGGTCTGTAGCATATTTTTCCAGACCTTTCTTGATTTTAGAGCCTCCATTGAGAAGTCGGCTGTTATTTTAATAGGTCTGCCTTTATATTTCACTAGGTCTTATTTCTTTGGATTTTAAATATTCTTTCTTCATTCTGTAAGGTTAGTGTTTTGATTATTATGTGCAATGGGATATTTCTTTTTTTTTTTTTTTTTTTTTTTTAATTTTTATTTTGCAATACAATTCAGTTCTACATATCAACCACAGATTCCCTTGTTCTCCCCCCTCCCGCCCCCCTCACCTTCCCCCCAGCCCGCCCCCCATTCCAATCTCCTCCAGGGCAAAGCCTTCCCCACAGACTGAGATCAACCTAGTGGACTCAGTCCAGGTAGGTCCAGTCCCCTCCTCCCATGCTGAGCCAAGGGACCCTGCATAGGCCCCAGGTTTCAAACAGCCAACTCATGCAATGAGCACAGGACCCGGTCCCACTGCCTGGATGCCTCCCAAACAGATCAGGCCAATCAACTGTCTCACCCACTCAGAGGGCCTGATCCAGTTGGTGACCCCTCAGCCATTGGTTCATATTTCATGTGTTTCCGTTTGTTTGGCTATTTGTCTCTGTGCTTTATCCGACCTTGGTCTCAACAATTCTCTCTCATATAAACCCTCCTCATTCTCGCTAATTGGACTCCCAGAGATCCACCTGGGGCCTAGTCATGGATCTCTGCCTCCAGGTCCATCAGTAGTTGGATGAGGTTTCTAGCACGACAATTAGGGTGTTTGGCCATCCCATCACCAGAGTAGGTCAGTTCGGATTGTCGCTCGACCATTGCCAGCAGTCTGTTGTGGGGGTATCTTTGTGGATTTCTGTGGGCCTCTCTAGCACTTTGTTTCTTCCTATTCTCATGTGGTCTTCATTTACCATGGTCTCCTATTCCTTGTTCTCCCTCTCTGTTTTTGATCCAGCTGGGATCTCCCACTCACCCAAGCTCTCTTTCCCTCGACCCTCGCCCTTCACTACCCCCACTCCTGTCCAGGCTGTTCATGTAGATCTCATTCCATTTCTCTGTCGTTGGGCGATCCCTGTGTCTTTCTTGGGGTCCTGTTTTCCAGGTAGCCTGCCTGGTGATGTGAGTAGCAGTCCAGTCATCCTTGTTCCACATCTAGTATCCTGTTATGAGTGAGTACATACCATGTTTGTCTTTCTGAGTCTGGGATACCTCACTCAGGATGATTTTTTCTAGATCCATCCATTTGTCTGCAAACCTCATGATGTCATTGTTTTTCTCTGCTGAGTAGTATTCCATTGTGTATATGTACCACATTTTGTTTATCCATTCTTCAGTTGAAGGGCATCTAGGTTGTTTCCATGTTCTGGCTATTACAAACAACGCTGATATGAACATAGCTGAACAAGTGCTCTTGTGGTGTGGTTGAGCATTCCTTGGGTATATGCCCAAGAGTGGTATAGCTGGATCTTGGGGGAGATGGATTCCCAATTTTCTAAGAAATCGCCATATTGATTTCCAAAGTGGTTGTACAAGCTTGCATTCCCACCAGCAGTGGAGGAGAGTTCCCCTAGCTCCACATCCTCTCCAGCATAAGGTGTCTTCAGTGTTTTTGATCTTAGCCATTCTGACAGGCGTAAGGTGGTATCTCAGAGTTGTTTTGATTTGCATTTCCCTGATGATTAGGGATGTTGAGCAATTCCTTAAATGTCTTTCAGCCATTTGAGTTTCCTCTGTTGAGAATTCTCTGTTTAGTTCTATAGCCCATTTCTTAATTGGACTGTTGGGCATTTTGATGTCTAATTTCTTGAGTTCCTTATATATTCTGGATATCAGTCCTCTGTCAGATGTGGGATTGGTGAAGATCTTTTCCCATTCTGTAGGCTGTCGCTTTGCTTTGTTGACCGTTTCCTTTGCCCTACAAAAGCTTCTCAGTTTCAAGAGGTCCCACTGATTGATTGTTTCTCTCAGTGTCTGTGCTACTGGTGTTCTATTTAGAAAGTGGTCTCCTATGCCAATGTGTTCAAGACTACTTCCTACTTTCTCTTCTAGCAGGTTCAGAGTAGCTGGATTTATGTTGAGGTCCTTGATCCACTTGGACTTAAGTTTTGTGCACGGTGATAGATATGGATCTATTTGCAGCCTTCTACATGTTGATATCCAGTTTTGCCAGCACCATTTGTTGAAGATGCTTTCTTTTTTCCATTGTGCACTTTTGGCTTCTTTGTCAAAAATTATTTGTTCATAGGTGTGCGGATTAATATCAGGGTCTTCAATTCGATTCCATTGGTCCACATGTCGGTTTTTATGCCAGTACCAAGCTGTTTTTATTACTGTAGCTCTATAGTACAGCTTGAAGTCAGGGATCGTGATGCCTCCAGAGGTTGTTTTATTGTACAGGATTCTTTTGGCTATCCTGGGTTTTTTGTTTTTCCATATGAAGTTGAGTATTATTCTTTCCAGGTCTGTGAAGAATTGTGTTGGTATTTTGATGGGGATTGCATTGAATCTGTAGATTGCTTTTGGTAAGATTGCCATTTTTACTATGTTAGTTCTGCCTATCCATGAGCATGGGAGATCTTTCCATTTTCTGACATCTTCTTCAATTTCTTTTTTCAGGGACTTAAAGTTCTTGTCATATAGGTCCTTCACTTGCTTGGTTAGTATTACCCCAAGGTATTTTATGTCATTTGTGGCTATAGTAAAGGGTGATGTATCTCTGATTTCCTTCTCCGCTTTTTTGTCCATTGTATATAGGAGGGCTACTGATTTTTTGGAGTTGATCTTGTATCCTGCTATGTTGCTGAAGGTGTTTATAAGCTGTATCAGTTCCTTGGTGGAATCTTTGGGGTTGCTCAAGTATACTATCATGTCATCTGCAAATAGGGAAAGCTTGACTTCTTCCTTTCCAATTTGTATCCCCTTAATCTCCTTATGTTGTCTTATTGCTCTGGCTAGAACTTCAAGTACTATATTGAATAAGTATGGGGAGAGCGGACAGCCTTGCCTCGTTCCTGATTTTAGTGGAATTGCTTTGAGTTTCTCTCCATTTAATTTGATGTTGGCTGTTGGCTTGCTGTAAATTGCCTTTATTATGTTTAGGTATGTTCCCTGTATTCCTGATCGCTCCAAGACCTTTATCATGAAGGGGTGTTGGATTTTGTCAAATGCCTTTTCAGCATCTAGTGAGATGATCATGTGGTTTTTTTCTTTGAGTTTGTTTATATGGTGTATCACATTGACAGACTTTCGTATGTTGAACCATCCTTGCATCCCTGGAATGAATCCTACTTGATCATGGTGGATAATTGTTTTGATGTGGTCTTGGAGTCTGTTTGCCAGTATTTTATTGAGTATTTTTGCATCAATGTTCATGAGGGAGATCGGTCTGTAGTTCTCTTTCTTTGTTGTATCCTTGTTTGGTTTGGGAATCAGGGTAATTGTAGCCTCATAGAAGGAGTTTGGTAATGTTCCTTCTGTTTCTATTGTATGGAACAATTTAGAGAGTATTGGTATTAACTCTTCTTTGAAGATCTGGTAGAATTCTGCACTGAAACCATCTGGTCCTGGGCTTTTTTTGGTTGGGAGACTTTTAATGACTGTTTCTATTTCGTTAGGGGTTATTGGACTATTTAAATAGTTTATCTGGTCTTGATTTAATTTAGGTATGTGGTACCTATCCAGAAAATTATCCATTTCTTTTAGGTTTTCCAGTTTTGTGGAATAGAGGTTTTTGAAGTATGACCTGATGATTCTCTGGATTTCCTCAATGTCTGTTGTTATGTCCCCCTTTTCATTTCTGATTTTGTTGATTTGGATGCTCTCTCTCTGTCTTTTGGTTAGTTTGGATAAGGGCTTGTCTATCTTGTTGATTTTCTCAAAGAACCAACTCTTTGTTTCATTAATTTTTTGTATTGTTCTCTTTGTTTCTATTTTATTGATTTCAGCTCTCACTTTGATAATTTCCTGGCATCTATTTTTCCTGGGAGACTTTGCTTCTTCCTGTTCTAGAACTTTCAGGTGTGCTGTTAAGTCACTAGTGTGAGATTTCTCCAGCTTATTTATGTGGGCGTTTAGTGCTATGAATTTCCCTCTTAGTACTGCTTTCATAGTGTCCCATAGGTTTGGATATGTGGTGTCTTCATTTTCGTTGATCTCTAGGAAGTCTTTAATTTCTTTCTTTATTTCTTCCTTAACCCATTGGTGATTCAGGTGGGTATTGTTCAGTTTCCATGAGATTGTAGGTTTTCTGTAGTTTTTGTTGTTGTTGAAATCCAACTTTAGACCATGGTGGTCTGATAGAACACAGGAGGTTATTCTAATTGTTTTGTATCTGTTTAGATTTGCTTTGTGACCAAGTATGTGGTCAATTTTAGAGAAGGTTCCATGGGGTGCTGAGAAGAAGGTATATTCTTTTTTGTTAGGATGGAATGTTCTGTAGATGTCGATTAAGTCCATTTGAGTCATGACATCAATTAAGTCCTTTATTTCTCTGTTAAGTTTCGATTTGGGGGATCTGTCCAGTGGTGAAAGTGGGGTGTTGAGGTCTCCCACTATTAATGTGTGGGGTTTTATATGTGATTTAAGCTTTAATAATGTTTCTTTTACATATGTGGGTGCCCTTGTGTTTGGGGCATAAATGTTCAGAATTGAGACTTCATCTTGGTGGATCTTTCCTGTGATGAGTATGTAATGCCCTTCTTGATCTCTTTTGATTGATTTTAGTTTGAAGTCTATTTTGCTGGATATCAGGATGGCTACACCCGCTTGTTTCTTAAGACCGTTTGATTGGAAAGTCTTTTCCCAGCCTTTTATTTTTAGGTAGTGTCTATCTTTGAATTTGAGATGTGTTTCTTGTATGCAGCAGAAAGATGGGTCCTGCTTTCGTATCCATTCTGTAAGCCTATGTCTTTTTATAGGTGAATTAAGTCCATTGATATTGAGGGATATTAATGTCCAGTGATTGTTCATTCCTGTTATTTTTTGGTGGTGATGTGTGTGTACTTTTCTTCGTTGGGGTCTACTGCTGTGGCTTTATCTATTGCCTGTGTTTTCGAGGTTGTATCTGACTTCCTTAGGTTGGAATTTTCCTTCTAGTGCTTTCTGTAGGGCTGGGTTTGTGGATAAATATTGTTTAAATCTGGCTTTGTCATGGAATGTCTTGTTCACTCCATCTATGACGATTGAAAGTTTTGCTGGGTATATTAGTCTAGGCTGACATCCATGGTCTCTTAATGTCTGCATTACATCTGTCCAGGACCTTCTGGCTTTCAAAGTCTCCATTGAGAAATCGGGTGTTATTCTGATAGGTTTGCCTTTATATGTCACTTGGCCTTTTTCCTTTGCTGCTCTTAATATTCTTTCTTTATTCTGTACGTTTAATTGTTTAATTATTATGTGGCGAGGGGACTTTTTCTGGGGGTCTAGTCTGTTTGGTGTTCTATAGGCTTCCTGTATCTTCATAGGCATTTCCTTCTTTAAGTTGGGAAAGTTTTCTTCTATGATCTTGTTGAATATATTTTCTGTGCCCTTGAGTTGGTATTCTTCTCCTTCTTCTACCCCTATTATTCGTAGGTTTGGTCTTTTCATGGTGTCCCAAATTTCTTGGACATTTTGGTTCATGACTTTGTTGACTTTAGTGTTTTCTTTGACTGATGAATCTATTTCTTCTATTGTATCTTCAACGCTAGAGATCCTCTCTTCCATCTCTTGCATTCTGTTGATTATACTTGCATCTGAAGTTCCCAATCGTTTTCTCAGATTTTCTATTTCCAGCATTCCCTCTGTTTGTGTCTTCTTCATTTTTTCTATTTCCTTTTTCAGGTCTTGGACTGTTTCCTTCATTTGTTTCATTGATTTTTCTTGATTTTCTTTCAGTATTTTATTGTTCTCTTCCAGGACTTTATTGATTTCTTCTAATTTGTTTGCCCTTTCCTCTAGTTGTTTACAGCGTTCTTCACATTTTTTTGTCTTTTCCTCTACACGAGCCTCTAGCTTCTTCATGATGACATTCATAAGGCTATTTTCTTCTGCTTCTTCCAATTTCTGATGTTCAGGTCTAGGTGTTGGAGGAGGGCTAGGGCCTGGTGATGGTGTATTACTATTCATTTTGTTGTATGTGTTTCTGCCTTGACGTCTGCCCATCTCCTTGTGGTTCGTTCCTGGCCTTATCCGCACACTTGGTTCAGAGCTGACAGATTCAGGAAGTCTCTCTCTCTTGTCCAGATGGGAGCTCTCTTGTCCAAATTGGAAGTCCGGGGCAGGATGGAAGCTCTTGTTCAGAAGGGAAGTCCGGGGGAGGATGGGTGCTCTCCTCTCTCTCTCTCTCTCTCTCTCTCTCTCTCTCTCTCTCTCTCTCCTCCAGATGGGAAATCCACGGCAAGATGGGAGCTGGGGGCCAGCCTCTAAGTCTCAAGAAGAGGCTTGGGGTTCAGGCGGATGGGCGTGGGGGCAGGGCGTGGAGACTGCAGGGTCTGCCAGGGGTCTTGGAGAAGGAGATCCTTCCCGGTGGGGCTAGAAGGGCACCTGCCCGGGGAGCAGAACCTGGGGCCAAGTTGGGCAGGTCTTCCCCGGAGTGGCTGGTGCCCAGGGATGGGGTAGGGGGCAAGCTAGGGCACTCACCTGTGCTTCAGAAGGGAAGTCCTGGGCAAGATGGGAGCTGGGGGGCCTGGCCTCTAAGTCTCAGGCAGAGGCTTGGGGCTCAGGCGGATGGGCGTGGGGGCAGGGCGTGGAGACTGCAGGGTCTGCCAGGGGTCTTGGAGAGGGGGATCCTTCCCAGTGGGGCTAGAAGGGCACCTGCCCGGGGAGCAGAACCTGGGCCCAAGTTGGGCAGGTCTTCCCCGGAGTGGCTGGTGCCCAGGGATGGGGTCGGGGGCAAGCTAGGGGACTCACCTGTGCTTCAGAAGGGAAGTCCTGGGCAAGATGGGAGCTGGGGGCCGGCCTCTAAGTCTCAGGAAGAGGCTTGGGGCTCAGGCAGATGGGCGTGGGGGCAGGGCGTGGAGACTGCAGGGTCTGCCAGGGGTCTTGGAGAAGGGGATCCTTCCCGGTTGGGGTAGAAGGGCACGTGCCTGGGGTCCAGAACCTGGGCCCAAGTTGGGCAGGTCTTCGCAATGGGATATTTCTTTTCTGGTTCAGTCTATTTGGTGTTTTGTATGCTTCTTGTACCCTGATACAAGAAGGTACCTCCTTCTTTATGTTAGCAAAATTTTCTTGTATGATTTTTTAAAAGCATTTTCTGTGCCTTTGACCTATGTTTTTTTCTTTCCTCTGTTCCTATTATTCTTAGATTTGTTTTTTTCATAGTGTCCCAGATTTCTTGGATGTTTTGTGCTAGGATTTTTTTTTTTTTTTAGATTTAACATTTTCTTTGAAGGAGCTATCCATTTCTTCTATTGTGTCTTTAATACCTGAGATTATCTCTTCCATCTCTTGTAGTCTGCTGGTGAGGCTTGCCTCAGAGATTACTACTTGAGTTCCTAAATTTTTTTCCTACTTGGTTGTTTTGCTGATTTAGGTAGAAGGTTCCCAGGCCATCCTTGCTGGAGTTTGGGGCTGGTGTAATAGGATAACTGGGGAGGAACCTTGGAGGACAGCAGAAAGGATGGGGAGGTTGAAGCAGGTGGTCTGCTACAGAGTTGGGGAATTGGTTTTGGAGGAAAAGGGGAAGAGGTGAAGATCTGCAGTTAGCCTACCTGCTTCCCTGGCTTGAGGGCCAAAAAGAACTTCAAAGTAAGGTTGCCCTCAAGCCCTGGAGGAATGAGGAAAAAGGACTTTCTTTAAAAACACAAAAGCAGACACATTAAATTTATTCATGAGACAGAGGACAGAAGGTCACAAATATTACCTGAGAGGAGACCAGAAGCCCCGCATGTCAGTTCTGCATTTGTTCTTGGATCTTAGGGGTTTGGGGTTAATCTTCCTTCATTTGCCATTACTCTTCTCTGGGAATTCTGGGTTTGCCTGCATGTGTCTGCTGTGGAGGCACTCAGATGTTCAGAACAGATGTATTTGAAAACATGTGATGGGCAAATCTAGAGCTGACCAGTGACTGGGGTAACTCAGGATTTGTTGCCTGCATGAAGACATGGTTCTTTCTGACCAGTTACATTCAAGGTTCCTAGAAGGTCAGATAGTTCTCCAGAATGTAGAGCTCCTTGAGTTGGGGGGTTGGCTCCTCAGTACCTTTGTCAGTGAGATCAGGTTGTTATCCCTAAAGCTGAGTATCTGCAGCTTTATGAGCAGGATTTCAAAACTGTGGCTTAGATAGAGTGCATGCAGGGTCATATGGACTTAGGTAGACTGCACACATGGTCATATGGTGGAAGTTTCTCTGGAAAGAATGTTCATTCATGTTTTTCTAAATAAATTCTAGTACCTCAAGAGCTGAGAGAGAGCCAAATCTTTGAGGCAAGTATTTAGCCTGTTCATACCAAGTTTTAGATGTTTAAATTTTTGAAAACTGCTGACCTGTGTTGGCAGCTCCTTTACCTGGTTATTTTGGGCACTCCAAGTTCATCAGTTCTGCTATGTCTTGGGGGTACTGTTGTTAGCTTGTGACCATATACCAGTTGTATGATGAACAAGTCATTGGCTTTGGGCATACTGGAGACACCCCTGTCACTCATGTCCACTTCCAGATGTTTCTCCTACCTGCTCTCCTTGTACTGGATAGTTTTATGTCAACTTCACACAAGCTAGAGTTGTCTGAAAGAAGTAAACCTCAACTGAGAAAATGCCTCCATATAGCCAGCTTTAAAGCATTTTATTAAATAGTGATTGATGGGGGAGGGCCCAGCCCATTGTGAGTGGTGCCTTACCTGACTTGGTGGTCCTCGGCTCTATAAGAAAGCAGGCTGGGCAAGCCGTGGAGGCAAGCCAGTAAGCAACACTCTTCCATGGCCTCTGCGTCACCTCCAGCATCTAGGTTCCTGCCCTAATTGCATTCCTGTCCTGACATCTTTCAGTGATAAACAGTGATGTAGAAATGTAAATAAAATAAACCCTTTTCTCCCCAAATTGCTTTGGTCATGGTGTTTTGTTTCGGCAGTAGAAGCCCTAACTAAGGTACCCCTCCACCAGTTTCTTCAGAGACTTTAACATGTTCACCTAGGGCAGCACTTACCCAGTGTGTATGGGAGCCTGCCAGGCAAATTTGGATAGTGAGCAATGGGTTGGATCAGCCCCAACCCTATACTTCTCTTTTTTATTGAGTAGTATTCAGTGGTAAACATGTGCTAACAATTTATTTAGCCCACATTAAAAAAAAACCATTTTAATTATTTCTAATTTATGGCTCTTTCAAAAGAAACAAAAGCTTGCTAAGAATATTTGTGTGTAGATTTTTATACAGACATACATTATCATTTCTCTGGGATCAGTTTCCTCAAAGTGAAGTTTCTGGACTGCCTGCTAATTGAATAGTTTGTTTTTAGGAACTTCCAAATCATTTTCCCAAATGATCACATAATTTACACCTTTACCAGCATTGTATGCATGGATGAAACTCTGTGGATCCTTGTCAATATTTAATTCATCATTATTTTTATTGTGGTCACTCTGAAAGGTATATAGTGACATCTCCTTGGATTTTAATTTGTCTTTCCTTAGTTTCCAATGACTCTGAAATCTTTTTATATGTTGGCTTACCATTGGTGAAATTCATGTTCATATTATTTGGCTATTTTATTTTTATTTATTTATTTATTTATTTATTTATTTATTTATTTATTTATTTATGTTTTCAGAATGGAGTTTTACTACGTAGCCTAGGTGGACCTTAAACAGTCAATCCCATGTTGTGAGATTATAGGCATGTGTATACCTGAAGTGCTGTGGGATGGTCATATGTCAAATGTGTTGCTCTGATTGGTCAATAAATAAAACACCAATTGGCCAGCAGTCAGGCAGGAAGTATAGGCGGGACTAACAGAGAGGAGAATTGAGAGAACAGGAAGGCTAAGGGAGACACTGCCAGCCGCTGCCATGGCAAACAGCACGTGAAGATGCCGGTAAGCCACGAGTCCCATGGCAAGGTATAGATTTATAGAAATGGATTAATTTAAGATGTAAAAACTAGATAGCTAGAAGCCTGAGCCATTAGGTCAAATAGTTTAAATAATATAAGCGTGTTTATTTTATAAGTGGGCTGTCGGACTGCCGGGACTTGGTGGAACCTGGAGAGAAAACTCTTCAGCTACACCTGACTCATGTGCTTATTTTCTAAATGTATGATTTATTTTTCTCTTCTTCAATAACGCACATTAAGAGTTTTCTGAATATTCTAGAACCAGTTCCTTGTCAGATAGATTGCAATGCATTACTGAGTGTGTAGTGTGTCTCTCTGTTAGGTGTTTCACAGAAAAACATCATTCAGGAGCATTGTCATTAGGAGGCCCACACATGGAGTGGCTCCTGAGTTCACTGGAACTATTCAACTGCTTTGCAAGCCAATGGGGTAGTGCATTTTTAAGTCAAACTTCAAAAGCTGATGCATATTTTCAGTAGCAGCACTTGAAAAGCAGACAGAAAAATTGAAGCTAACCTGAGATACATAGTGAGTTCTGGTCCAGCCTGGGATACTGATGAAACTCATTCTCAAAATAAGTAAATGAACTGTATGTGAATCTTGAATTTTGGTCTCTTTGGGGACAGAAATATGCATGACATGGGAAAGCACTGAATGGAGCCACAACTTCATCACCTGGGGTCACAAAGAAGAAAACAATTCTCCTTGGATGAGGGTACAGCTAAGTTCTGATGTTCAAGTGTGCTAAATGCTTTCTTTCTTTTTTTTAAATGTGTTTTTATTGTGAGATATCTTCACTCTGCACTGGGTTTATTGGGTTCTACCCATGTCCTAAGTTAGGCAACTTGTGTAATTGTAACTGGTTGGACCAAGAAGTTGTGAGTATGCTGCAAATGTGAAACTGGTCTTCGTTGTTGCTGGTCATATAAAATTTGACAGCTACATTGGAAAACATTTTGTCTAGTTTCTTAAAAATTCAGCAAAAACCTTACACAACTTCAGTAACTACTTTTTGTGTGTATGTCTACCCAAGAGAACCCCAAACCAAATGTCTACATAAAGTTTTATACTAATGTTTTGGGTGGTGTTATTTATAGTTGCTTCAGACTGGAAACAATCTGAATATCTATCAGTTGGTGACTAGTGTAAGAAATATCAAATTTGAGTCTTTTATATCAAATACTATAAAACTTGTGTTTAGAACAAGGAATTCATACCTTTTTGTCTCCTCCACCTTGTAAGAATTTCAAAAGTTTTAATCGTCACTTTTGGGGAATATTCCATCACACTGTGAAACCTGAGTTTACATTTGCATTGATTAAATAAAATTAACCTTAGTTTGGAGCCTGAGTTAGCAACTAGTTATCAGAAAGTAATCATAGTGCAGCAGAAGGCATCCGGAAGAGACAGAGAAATGCACCTGAAGGAGTACAGAGGGATTTGGAGTGGTGGCTTTTTTTTTTTTGTTTGTTTGTTTGTCAGAAGAACGCTCTCTTTGGGAGATGCCAGCAAGAAGAGAAGGTTGTTAGCTAGGTGCTACTCAACCTCTCTGAGCTAGCAGGTTTTCATGTCAGTCTTTGACTCTCGAGTCTTATTTATAAAGAGAATGATAGATATTCAGTCAAAGTTACGTTTAGTGGCAAAGACAGAGCCACAGCCTGCAGGAACAGAGTTCTCACCAGGTTGTGGCCTCAGTGATTGGGCTGCTGCCAAGAGAAACAGGCTGGTGACTGCAGAGTCACAGTTGCTGGCTGAAAAAGCAGTAGATTAAGACAGTCACTGTACCAAAGTTAAAACAACACCTTCCCACCCAGAAAAACTTTTGTTTATTCAAAGGCCCACTACTCTAATCTAGAAATTTGATGGCCTGGAGCAGTGACTCTTTTCTCCTTGGACAGTGACCCCTCCCCACTTCCTTCATTTCCTATGTACCAGTTCTTTGCGGACTCACCTGTAATACGTCTGTAAGGTCAGACCTCTGCCAATGGCGGAAAAGACAAAGTCACTATCTTCCTTAGAATAAAAATCAACTGGATCAGGCCCTCTGAATGGGTGAGACAATTGATTGGCTCGATCTGTTTGGGAGGCATCCAGGCAGTGGGACAGGGTCCTGTGCTCATTGCATGAGTCGGCTGTTTGAAACCTGGGGCCTATGCAGGATCGCTTGGCTCGGCCTGGGAGGAGGGGACTGGACCTGCCTGGACTGAGTCTACCAGGTTGATCTCAGTCCTTGGGGGAGGCTTTGCCCTGGAGGAGATGGGAATGGAGTGTGGGCTGGGGGGAAGGAGAGGGGGACAGGAGGGGAGAGAACAAGGGAATCCGTAACTGATATATAAAACTGAATTGTATTGCAAAATAAAAAAAAAAAATTGTGGTTCATTAAAAAAAAAATCAATACACTTCTTGTCTCTCTGTGTGTGGTCTTCCTGAGGACACACTCTTGATTAAGAGTAAAGTTTTCCTTGTCTAGACACTGTAGATGGGATGGTGGTCTCTTTCTTTGTGACCTCATGTTTATTTCTAACAATTTATTGCTTAAGAACAAACTACATTATATCCATATAGTAGGGACACTATTCACCCAATAAAAAGAACAGAGCTGTTTTTACTTGCTTTAGTGAGGATAAACCACAAAACCCTTACATTAGATAAGATGTGGAAGCCTACACTTCTGTTTAGATGACTTTGTCAGGAAAGGTAATTCTCTACATAGAAAAAGCAGAACAGTGGTTGCAGAGGGATAGTGTAAAATGGAAAGGAGGCCATTGGGTTATGTAGTAGCTTGAATAAGAATGGTTCCCATAGACTCATATATTTGAATGTTTGGTTCCCAGTTGATGGAATTTTTAGGAAGGATTAGGAGGTGTGGCCTTGTTGGGGGAGGTGTGTTACTGGAATGCCAGGCACATTCTCACTCTCTTTCTGCCTGCTGCTTGAGGATCAGAAAGGAGCTCTCAGTTACTGTTCCAGTACCATGCTGCCCACCATGATGATCATGGACTAACCCTCCCAAACTGTAAGGAAGCCCACACTTAAGTGCTTTCTTTTATAAGTTGCCTTGGTAATGGCTTGCATCACAAAAATAGAACAGTGATTAAGACAGGGTAAATGAAGCTCACAAATTAGCATTTTTAGGGATAACGTTCACTCTGCAACTTTTCTAAAATCACTGACATAAATTCACAGTGGATGAGCTTTGTGGCATGTAAATTATTCCCCAGTGAAACGCTGGAAACATAAATCATGCATGAAAAGCCATGGCAACCCCTTTTACCACATACTCTCTTAAAGCAATGGTCTGTAAGCCATTGTTGCTGTAAGCCATCATTGCCTTTCTATCTTGCTTTTAGGGAAGCCAGGCTCAGGAATGAGAGGGGAAACAGCTATTTAGGTTCAGGTGCCTTTATATCTGTTTGGGGATAAATAGATTCTATTTTAAGGATTCCCTAGAAGTTCATCAGCTAGAAGAATGGTTGGAGCCAGATAGATAGCAAAAGGCCATTTTTCTTCCCTAAATGAACTTTCAAAGTTCGCATTTTTTTCTATGCCCAGGCATTTGCTGAATGTTCTAGATGTGTGATAAAATACGGAGACACTGCCATATTGCCCCTTCCCAGCTTGTGACATGTACAGTGATAGAATTTGATTATTTTCAATTGGAGTTCTTAAGTTATTACTCATTATGACGAGTAAATAATATTCTCAGACTGGAAACACAATGACTCACAAATTAGTGACCTAGGATATCTATTCTCTTACCTGCAGGGTTGTCATGTGATTCTGGGAGAAAGGAAATGTGCAGTTTGTTTGTTTGTTTGTTTGTTTCAGATGTTAATTTAGAGCACAGTTGTGTGGTCATTAGTTTGAGTTTCTGAAACAGAATAATCAGACTCAGGAACTAGAGATTAGAATGTGACTCCTGTCTGTTGCAAGCAGTTTCTGTATTCTGTTCTTGATAAACTGTCTCCCATTAGTAATGAAGTGATTGCTTACAGGATGTCTGTGGTAGATAATGATGCAGCTCCCGACTCTAGGACGGTTCCATGTACACGGGTCTCTGGCATCTGTGCACAGAGCCGCAAGCCCTTACAGAGCAACCATCTGCATGCAATCACCAAAGGCGACTTTGGTGGTGACCTTGTCAGAAGCATTCTGTTTGGTAAGCAGGGTTGATGGAGTCTTGGCTGGCTCACAAGTGACAGCAAACACGTCTGTCACAGTGAGTTTACTGATTTGATACACAGAGCTCAAGTTAGAGACTCAGTTTGGAACACATCTCGAAGCATTGTGCTTCTGTGCCCCAGGCTTGTTTCCTTCCCTGGTGTCCTGGGTGGTCACCTGTAGCTGAGTTTGGCAGAAACAGCCATATTAGACATATTTGGGCTTTTAGCAAAAATTCAGTCTTCAACTGACAGTTTTCCCTTTTTGCTGAGACCTGGCGTACTGGATTGGCTGTCTGCCTACTTTGTCCGGTCATGTTCACAATAACCCTTTCAAGGGGGCGGGAAACACACAAGGAAAAGTGAGGGTGATGGCAGAGCTGTGACCTGCAAGGCTTTGTGTCAGGTATTTGTCTTCAGAGCTGCTCAGGTTCCTTTTCAATAGTCATACTATCAGAATCAAGTCGATCCCTCTCATGGTCTCAGATATAAATAGAAATTAGTTTTCTGTTTTTCCCCTCCCCCTTTGTGCTAATAAGATTGTTTATGCAGTGCATGCAGCATAAGGCCTTGCATGTAGTAAATTCTCAATAAATATAAGATACATTTAGCATTTTCATAGTATATGTGTGTGTCATATATATATGTGTGTGTATAAATGTCATATTATCTGCAGGCAAAATTATTTTACTTAGCAAAACTTGAATTTGTAAGACCAGAAACAAGAAGAATATGCTTAATTTTTGTATGAAAAAACATCGAGTAGAAAATTCTATTTTATACATTATTTAAGATGTACCTAGAAGCAATGTAACTTCAATTTACTGGAATTAGATTAACATATTGCTTGTAGAGATTAAAAAAAACTAATATAGCTATCTCAACAGATTTGAATAACTGATTTAACTGAGTTGTAAAAGTGCAAAATAAACTGTTTTCTTTTTCCTTTTTTAAAAATATTCTTCTCATACAATATATCTGAAAGCAGCCCCCCCCCCTGAACTCCTCTCCTACCCCCTCTCCCAGATTCACCCCTTCTCAGTTTCCCTTCAGAAAAGAACAGGCCTCCCAGGGATATGAACTGAACATGACAAAATAAACTGCAATAAGACTAGACATAAACCCTCACGCATCAAGGCTAGACGAGGCAACACAGTAGGAGGAAAGGGGTCCCAAGAGCAGGCAGAAGAGTTGGAAGCACCCCCACTCCCATGTTAGGAGTCCCACAAGAATCCCAAGTCAAACAACCACAGTGCGTATACAGAGGACGTAGAGCAGACCTATGCAGGTTCCATGGATGCCATTTCAGTATTTGTGAGTCCCTGTGAGCCCTGCTTAGTTGATTCTGTGGGCCGTGTTCTCCTGGTGTCCTTGACCCATCCTGGCTTCTACAATCCTTCCTACCCCTCAAGTAAATTAATTTTAAGTTTAAAGTTCCTCATCCTTAATGTTGGATTGGTAGTGCCTGTCATAGGATTACATCAAGAAATTCTGTGAAAGATAGTGTCTCAAGGCTGAAAAATTGTGTAGATCATAACAGCTGAAATAAAATGCCAGTGTTCTAGCACTTTTAAAATCAGATTTAAGCAATGGCCATTGCCTCTGCATTGGATAACTTCAGGTGTGGAGAGATATCCATATAACTGGTAAGACGTACTTCTGTGTATGGGCACGCATGGGGTGTATACTTCTGTGTCCGTGTATATGTGTGAGGCTGTTTCCATAGCTAAGATGAAAGAAATGTTAGAAGGGACAATGTTCCACTAGCCCTTCCTTCCCAGGGAGACATGTTTCAGTTGCTGTTTCCCCTGGGTTTGGCAGCAGACATAGAGTGCTTCCTGGGAGTGTGGCAATGGTGCTCGGCAGGAGGGTGATGCTTCATGCTCATCCTCCTTGGGCTGAGCTGGGTGGCTGGTGCCTTTTGTTTCTAGGCTTCTGGTTTCTTGGGTTGAGCTGCCCGCAGCTGCTGTGGCTCCTATGTGAGCACAGGCATCAAGAAAGCTTTCAGCCTCTGGTATCAGGAAAGCTGATCTAACAGAAGTCTTTTTAAAATATTTATGTGCTGCTGGTTTTGTTTCTCTAGAGAACCCTGACCAATACAATCTCTGTATACCAAAAAAGAAAAATCTTTTTTTCCTACCTAGATGAACTTCCATCATGAGAATGAAAGAATAAGTTTTGATGTCTATTTTGCAATGTTGCCTGAAAGACTAGTTATGTACCTAACATGAGAGGACTGTACTATTCTTGCTTGTTAGAAGATGCTTTCAATTCAATTCCACTTATTAAATAATGGGATTTTAGCCAGTTTTTTGAGTGGGCATAGACTGAGCTTCTGGGAGCATCCATATAATTTATTAACATTAAATGTTACAGAACATCATTTGAACAACTATTTTTGGGTTTTCTCTTCATAGAAAATAACAACCTGGTAGAGAAATAAAACACTTTCTATTATAGATGCTGCTTGCAGCTAATGATGTCATTTCCTCTCTTTCTACAGATGGTTTTCTGGGTGCTATGTACCAGTAAGACCTTTTATGAAAGATACTTGAACTTAAGGAAAGAAGGGTTTGTTTGCCTCACAGTATCAGAAGTTTCAGTCTGTAGTCTTTGCTTCCATTGATTACGGGCCTGTGGTGATGGAACATCATGGCCCTTGGTGCATGCTCCAGAAGCCATTCACCTCATGGCAGACAGGAAATGGAGATAAAATACGACTCCAAGGACAAGCTCCTATTGACCTACTTTCCTCAGGACCCCATCTCCCAAAATTTCACAGTTTCCCTAGCAAGTACTATCAAGCCTTCAACACATGAGCGTGTAGAAGATATGCAATATTCAAACTATAGCAACAGTCTCTAAATTTTCACAAAACACCAATAATTACAGTAGCAATGGCTTGTTTTTAGGAAGTAGGAAAATTAAAGAGGGAGATATTTGTGGGCTTGAAGGGTTGATTGACTAGTCACTTAATGGAGACCCTATTACTGGATGAGAGACAACTGATTCTTATCAAATCCTGAATTTTCATTTATTTATATTTTTAAGAGGGTAAGGATAAACAATTTAATACAGGTTAGCATTCTGTGGAACTTCACTAAGGGTATTTTCTGCATATGATATATAAAATAGTATGTACATCATAGTAACATTTTAAAAAGTTTTCCCTTTTATTGAAAATAGATTTTTCTCACATAATATATGCTGATTATGGTTCTCCCCTCATTTACTCCTCCCAGTTCCTCCTCATCTACCCTCTCATCCAGATCAACTCCCTTTCTGTCTCTAATTAGAAAAAAATCAGGCTTCTAAGGAATAATAACATAATACAGGGTAATATGATATAATATAATATAAAATAATTACTAACACATTAGAATTGGACAAAACAAACAGAAGGAAAAGAGCCCAAGAGAAGACACAATAATCAGAGGTACACTCATTCTCACACTTAGGAATCCCATAAAAACACTAATCTTGAAGCCATAGCATAAACACAGTACCTGGTGCAGACCCATGAAGGCTCTGTGCATGCTACCGCAGTCGCTGAATTCATATGTGCATTGATTATGTTGAATTAGAGGGCCTTGTTTTCTTGATATCTTCCATCCCCTCTGGCTCTTACACTCTTTCTGTCTCATTTTTTTCTGGTTCCCTGATCTCTGAGGAGAGGGATTTGATGGAGACATCCCATTTAAGGCCAAGTGTTCCAAGATCCCTCTCTCTCTCTCTCTGTGCATAATATCTGGCTGTGGGTCTCTGTATTTGTTCCCATCTGCTACAAAAGGAAGCTTCTCTGATGATGACTGAGCAAGTCACTGATCTATGGGTATAGCTGAATGGCATTAGGAATAATTTTATTGCTATGTTGTTGTTTTTTTTTTTAAAGGAACAGTAGTATTTTGTTTTACTCTAAGTGCCTTGAATATCTAGTCTCAGGTTCCTGGTCACCCAAGCAATCAGGTATGTGCTCCATCTTGTGGATGCACCTTAGTCAAGTGAAATATTGATTGGTTACTCCCACAAGCTTTATACCACAATTACACTAGCATATCTTGTAGGCAGTACAGCATACATCCAATGACTTACCATCCTCCTGTCTGAAAAAGTCAGTTTACCAGTGTCTTACACATGAGAAAATTTAACTTTGGGAAAGATATAATGGCTGTGGAATCATTAAATTCATAATAAAGAAATAGAGGATCCTTACATGACTTTAGTTTTTAAAATATACTTTTAAATTTATTTAAAATTTGCATACAATAAAGTGGATAGATCTTCAATGTGAAATGTGGCATATCTTGGCTAATGTACACATCACACTATCCCATTAAAATTATCCTCATACTGGATTCCAACTCTTCCCTCACTCAGGGGATACTAGGGTCCTGATTTCTGTGATCAGTAGGGCTTGTCTGCTCCTGAACATCGTAGAAATGCAGTCATCATGTGCGCATGCTTGTTGCTGATATCTTTCTTTACTGTTGTGCAAGTAATGGTCCCTTTTATTGTTGAGTATTCTGTGTGAACACTGAATGAGTTACTAATCTATTTTACTCTGATGAATGTTTGTGATGCTTCCTGTTGTGAGCCATTTAACAATATGCTATAAGTGTACTTATAAATGTTTTATAAACAAATTTTCTCATTTATCTCAAGTAGAACTATTGGGTTATAAAGTGGTTGTATCTTTAAATTTATACTAGTAATTATAGATTTTGGCGTACACATATTTTCTTGTTATTGTAAGTGGAATTGTTGTCTCATAGTGTGGATTTATCTTTAGATGTATAAATAATCACCAAATTGCTTTGCTAAACAACTGTACTGTTATTTACTCCCACTGACAAAGTAGGAGACTCTACTTACTCCATATTCTTGCTAGTTTTGCCTTGTGTTTCCAACTCTAGCATTTCTAGTGAGCGTGTAGTGATATTAATCTGTGATTGGACTTACGTTTTCCTGATGATTGACAGCAATGAACATTTCATGGTCATGAACACAGTTGACTGTAAGACATCTTGCCAAGTCTTCCTAGTTAGCTTGTGTGCCTTTTAATTCTTGGTCTGCTTCTAATTATTAAGTTCTTTGTAATGAATACTGCACCTTTGTCACAGATAGAGATTGCAAATATTTTCTTCTACTTCCAAGCCTGCTTTTTATTTTTATAAAGATGTCTGTTGAACAATAACTTTGTAATTTTGGTGACATCTAACTGATAATTGTTATTTCACTGGCTACTGTTGTTTGAAGTGCCTCTATACAGGGTTTCTTTATGGTGGAATGGGTCACATTTTTTCTCCAGAAGATATGTCAATGTAGTGTTTAAGTTTAAGTCTCTGATCCTTTTCAGCTAATTTTGTGTACAGTTTTTTTTTTCCATAAATTTATCTGGTTTTTGTAAAGCACTATTGATAAAGACATTTATTATTTTTCATATCATAAGCACACACAGAGAATCTTTGTGTTAACACTGCACTGTCTTGATTCCTTTAGCTGTATAACATTAAAATGATGTAGAATCTAACAATTTTGATTGTTTTTCTCCATTATTTTAGCCATTTTAGATCATTGGTGATACATCGTAGAATCAGCTAATAAATTTCTATGCAATCTTTATTTATATTTGCAATTATTTAATTCACTGAACCTACAGGTCAATCTAGGAATCATTGAGAATCTGGAATTAGTAAGTACTATAATTCATAAACTGATGATCTTTGCTAATCTGGCTTTTGTGTCTCAGCAAAGTTTGAAGTTTTCAGTGTTTTGGTTTTACACAGCTTTTTTTCTTTATCTTTAAGAAGTTTACACCAACACCTAGGAAGCCTGCATGGGCCTGACCTAGGTTCTCTACATGAGTGTGACCATTGTGTAGCTTGGTCTACTTAGGAGACTCCAGCAATGGGAGCATGGGCTGTCCCTAACACTTGAACTGGCTTTTGGGAACCTATTCCCCATACTGGGTTGCCTTGCCCAGCCTTAATACAAAGGAGCTTAGTCTTACCTCAACTTCATAAGCCATGCTTTGTTGGCACCCATGGGAGGCCTGTCCCTTTGTGAACAGAAACAGAAGAGGAATGGATGGGGGAGAGCAGAAGAGAGGTGGTGGAAGGGAACAGGAGAAGAGGAGGGAGGGAAAATTGCAGTCTTGATGTAAAATAAATGAAAATAAATAAATAAATAAATAAATAAATAGAAAAAAGAAGTTTGCATTTTTAGGTTATTACATAGGATATTTTAAGCAAATTTTATTTTCTATTTGTTTCCTGGCATATATGAATTCAACTGGTTGTTTTGTGAGTTATACTCATATCCGCTTACCTCCCTACAGACACTATTAGTTCCAGTAGCTTGGAGGGAGCTAAAATCTAAACGATTTTTTCATATACAATTTGTCCACCTAAAATAAAGATTTTATTTATTTATTTGTATTTATTTCACTTTCCAAAGCTCTTGTTTGTATTCATTTTCTAGCCTTAGTGCATTGAATGTGACCTCTGGAAAGTGCTGAGTACTTGTTATATCACCCATCATAGAAGCAAACAGCC
Organism: Peromyscus eremicus; assembly: GCF_949786415.1. Classification (NCBI taxonomy): domain Eukaryota; kingdom Metazoa; phylum Chordata; class Mammalia; order Rodentia; family Cricetidae; genus Peromyscus; species Peromyscus eremicus. The sequence continues at coordinate 9,726,561 of NC_081417.1, read as the reverse complement.
AGTTATGGTGTGTGTGTGTGTGTGTGTGTGTGTGTGTGTGTGTGTGTGTGTGTGCGTTATGCTGGGGATCCACCCAGAGTCTTCCACTGAGCTACACCCTTAGGCATAGTCTTTTCTTTTCTCTACTTCACCACAGGCTCAGAAACAGCTGTGTAGGGCAGTGTGTTGGAAAGACGCTAACCAACACAGAGCTATTTTTATGCTTATATCTCTTTCACAAAACAAAATCTCTTGCCTATTCATATATATATATGTAATATATATATAATATATATATATATCACTCACACACATGCATGCATGCGCGCGCGCACGCGCGCGCGCGCACACACACACACACACACACACACACACACACACACACACACCACACAAGAGAACCTGACTGAGGAGGGCCTTAGCATTCCCATGGGGCTGAGGCATTGGCATTCTTTATTGTGATATATTTTGATTACACTTTGGTACTCCCAGGACTGACAATAAAGTTTGCTATGAATCAGAGGGCAGAGCTAGCAACTAGCTGACCAAAATTATTCATAGATGTTGTTTTGGATAACTGAGGGTATATAGATAAACACAGGTAGTAGTAGGGAGGGGCTGAAAGAAAGCCTCAGCCTTTTGTATTGAGGAAGGAAAGAGAGAGAAGAGGTCACTGGTTGCTTCTTCACCATTTCTGTGATCAATCAGGTTCTTACCCAGATAGCTGACCTCTGAGTTTTTACTGATAAAGAATAACTAGATAAATGCTTCATCTCTTCCCCAACGTTGGGCATGAAATCACAAGGCATCCACTCACCACTGGCTTTATAGCCTCTGGAGTTGATCCTGTGCCTGGCTTTTCCTCCCTCCACACAGGCCCTCTGACTGGGTCTGAGTTTCCCATTGCAGTGTCTCTATAGTCGTCTCCAGCTGCTGTGGTCTCCAGTTGGGCCCCAAACACTGCCAGAGTTAGCCACTCACTGCTGGCCAGCTCTGTCCTTGAGACAGCCTCGTGCCCCTGCTTCCCTCCATGCAGGCTTCTTCTGCATGCGCCCCTATGTCTGCTTTCCGTCAACTTGCCACCTCTGCTCATGGGTTGTGTGCTCCCCCTCAACCCTCTCCTCAGGCTGCTGCCGTGCCAGGTGAGCTACCTCAGTATCCACTCGGGCTTTTGCTGCTGCGACCACTGCCACGCATGCTCAGCTCCCGGCTGTGAGGTGCGGTGACAGCCAGCCTCACACTTAATAGTCACTGTCAGCAAATCTGGTGGGACATCTGGGAATTCTTAAGGGAGAATACGTTTTTTAAAAAGAGGTTTTATCCATGGTAAAAATGGGGAGCAATATGATTTAGGGAGTTAGGTCTCTGTATGGTTCCACAATGGATGGTTTGAAAATGGAAAAATTAAATGAAGGGATAATGAACTTAGCAGGATTAACATAATGTTGATTATAAATCATTATCAGTTTGGTAATTCAGGTTTTTTTATGAATAATAATTTTAATATAAATATTCTTTTTTATAATATTATTTTATTACTTCCATTTTTTATTTAATATTTTTACTTTTAATTAACTTAATTTCACATATCAGCCACGGATTCCCCCATCCTCCCTCCTCCCACCCCCCAACGCTTCCCCCAATCCAACCCCCATTCCCACCTCCTCCAAGGCAAGGTCTCCCTTGGGGAGTCAGCCCAGCCTGGTAGACTCAACTGAGGCAGGTCCAGTCTCCTCCCTACAACAAGGCTGAGCAAAGAGTCCCAGCATAGGCCCTGTGCTCCAAAAAGCCAGCCCATGCACCAAGGACAGGTCCCAGCTCCACTGCCTGGGGGCCTCCCAAACAGTTCAAGCCAATCAACTGTCTCACTTATCCACAGGACCTGGTCCAGTTCCATGTGGGCTCCTCAGCCATTGGTTCACAGTTCATGTGTTTCCGCTAGTTTGGCTACTTGTCCCTGTTCTTTTTCCAATCATGGTCTCAATATCTCTTGCTTGTACAGTCCCCCCTTTCTCTTACTGATTGGACCCCCAGAGCTCAACCTGGGGCTTGGCTATGGATCTCTGCATCTGCTTCCATCAGACACTGGATGAGAGTTCTATTATGACAGTCAGGGTGTTCAGCCATCTGATCACCAGAGCAGTTCAGCTCAGGCACTCTCTCAACCTTTGCCAGTTGTCTACAGTGGAGGTATCTTTGTGGATTTCTGGGGACCGCTCTAGCACTCTGCTTCTTCCTATTTCCCTGGTGTCGACATTCATCATGGTATCTCCCTCCCCATTCTCCCACTCTGCTCCTGATCCAGCTGGGACCTCCCACTCCCCTAAGCTCGCTTTCCCCTGATCCTTGCCCTCCATTACCCTCCCACCCCCAGTTTGCTCATGTAGATCTCATCCATTTCTCTATTATTGGGTGATCCCTGTGTCTTTCTTAGGGTCCTCTTTACTAGGTAGCCTCTCAGGAATTGTGAGTTTCAGTCTTGTTATCTTTTGCTTTACATCTGCTATCCACTTACGAGTGAGTACATACCATGTTTGTCCTTGTGAGTCTGAGTTACCTCACTCAGGATGAATTTTTTTCTAGTTCCATCCATTTGCCTGCAAACCTCATGGTGTCATTGTTTTTCTCTGCTGAGTAGTACTCTATTGTGTATGTATACCACATTTTATTTATCCATTCTTCAGTTGAAGGGCATCTAGGTTGTTTCCAGGTTCTAGCTATTACAAATAATGCTAATATGAACATAGTTGAGCATGTGTCCTTGTGGTATGATTGAGCATTCCTTGGGTATATGCCCAAGAGTGATATAGCTGGGTCTTTGCTGTGGGATGTTCTGTATGGCAAATGTGTTGCTCTGATTGGTCAATAAATAAAACACTGGTTGGCCAGTAGTCAGGCAGGAGGAAGTATAGGCGGGACAAGGAGGAGAATAAAGCTGGGAAGTGGAAGACTGAGTCAGAGTCACTGCCAGCTGTTGCCAGGACAAGCAGCATGTGAAGATACCAGTAAGCCACGAGCTGTGTGGCAGGATATAGATGTATAGAAATGGGTTAATTTAAGCTATAAGAACAGTTAGCAAGAAGCCTGCCACAGCCATACAGTTTGTAAGTAATATAAGTCTCTGTGTTTACTTGTTTGGGTCTGACTGCTGTGGGACTGGCAGGTGACAAAGATTTGTCCTGACTGTGGGCAAGGCAGGAAAACTCTAGCTACAGGTCTTGAGGGATGTTGATTCCCAATTTTCTAGGAAAGCGCCATATTGATTTCCAAAGTGGCTGTACAAGTTTGCATTCCCACCAACAGTGGAGGAGTGTTCCCCTTGCTCCACATGCTCTCCAACATAAGCTGTCTTCAGTGTTTTTGATCTTAGACATTCTGATGGGTGTAAGATGGTATCTCATAGTTGTTTTGATTTGCATTTTCCTGATGACTAAGGATTTTGAGCAATTCCTTAAATGCCTTTCAGCCATTTGAGTTTCTTCTGTTGAGAATTCTCTGTTTAGCTCTATAGCCCATTTTTTAATTGGAATGTTGTGTATTTTGATGTCCAAGTGGATCAAAGACCTCAACATAAATCCAGTTACTCTGAACTTGATAGAAGAGGAAGTAGTAAGTAGTCTTGAACGCATTGGCATAGGAGACCACTTCCTAAATATAACACCAGTAGAACAGACACTGAGAGAAACAATTAATAATTGGGACCCAGTCAACAAGACAAAATGACATCCTACAGAATGGGAAAAGATCTTCACCAACTCTACATCTGACAGAGGGCTGATATCCAGAACATATAGATCTCAAGAAATTAGACATCAAAATAACCAACAGTCCAATTAAAAAAAAGGTAATTCAGGTTTTATCCTTAAAAAAGTGGTTTAATATCTGTGCAAAATATGAAAAATTGACTGATAAGATACAATCCTTAGAAATACCTGCTAGTGAAACTAAGAAAAATATTCATACACAGACAGAGAATTTAAAGCATAACTTACCACACAATTTCTTTATGAAACTGAAGAGAAGCCACCAAGGTTATCAGAAAACCAACTTTAATTTATCCAGTTACCATATAAGAATGACCACCAGATGATATATACCCCCAAGGCTATTCAGAAGTTAACTAGGATCCTGTAGAAATGTTAGGTTTGAAGAGATTTAAAGAAGCAGTTGTTTCATATGGTATGAATTCACCTTTTATAAGGCAGATGTTAAATTCATGGGCGATTAGGAATAGAATTATTCCATAAGACTGGAAAGATTTGCTTATAACAGTATTGGAAGCTGATCCTCAGTTACAATGGAGAGCATGGAGAGAGGAAGCTAGCATCCTACAACAATGAGGTAGGGATAGAGGTCATGACATTTCCCAAGACTGGCTATTTGGTAGGGGCCATTATAATAATTTGCAAAGGCAGTCTATATTTGATGATAACACCTCGATTATATGCCATATAGCTGGTTTGAATGCTTGGACCGGGTTGAATAATCAGTAAAGAGGACTGAGTCAATTATTAAAAATATATAAGACCCAAAGGAAGCCTTCACTGATTTTTTTTTAAAGATAGACCTCAGTTATAGATAGAATGACATACAATTCAGATGACAGACAAATATTAATTGAATCTTTGGCTTAAAAAATGCTAATTAAGAATGCAAAAGGGTGATTATGCATTTAAAGGCAAGATCAGCACCCATAGATGAATGTGTCCAAAATACAGTTGATATTGGATCTCACATTTATGTTAATACTTGGATAGGAGAGGTGATTTTTGAAAATTTTAAGAAAAATCAAAAAGTCAGATGTTTTAATTGTGGTAAACTAGGTACCTGAAAAGGGATTGTAGGCAAGGTGCTCCTAGAAACAATTTTTTTTCTGGAGATAACCAAACAGAAGACCCCATCCTTCTGGAATATGCAGAAGGTGTGACAAAGGCTGGCATTGGAATGATGACTATAGATCAATAGGGGACAGCCAAGGCAATCCTTTGCCATCAGTAAATGCTTTAGGGGAATTTTTGCAGGCCCTAATGTCAAATTTTGTTCAATAATTTCCTATCAGCATTGGGGAAACCCCTCCACAGAACAATTAAAAGATTTAATGCCTGTTGTTAAAAGCTATACTGCTTCATTAGATAAATTGAAATTTTCAGGAAAGACCATAAAACAAGTATATTAACAAATTGCTATAAATGATTATAGATAAAAGCTAAAAATACAAATAAATGGCATTGAAATTGAGAGTTTGGTAGACACAGGTGTGGATGTGACAATCATTTCACCAAAATCCTGGCATACAGATTGGCCTCTTCAGAAGGTAAATGTTCAACTTCTAGGGACTGAAACTTTAGCTCAGGTATAACAAAGTGCAAGATGGGTTAAGTGCACAAGGCCAGAAGGACAGATAGGAAAATTAAAACCATAGGTGGCAAACATAGCAATTAATTTATAGGTATGTGATTTGTTGCAGCAATGGAAAACACAGATTAACATTCCTTCAGTCTCCAAAACAAACCATTATCTAAAATATGCTTTTGAGAAAAATATTAAAATGATATTATCAAAAACAGTTATATACCATTCAGATTGTGCTTAAGCAGGACACAACAGATGTTGGTCTTTCAAAGGTACCAACACTCCTACTTTAAAAATGGCTAACTGACAAATTTGTGTGGGTGGAACAACAGCCTTTGACATCAGAAAAATTACAGGCATTAAAACAGCTGCTATAGGAGCAGCTAAATGTTCAACATATTCAAGAATGAACCAGTCCTTGGAATTCACCTATATTTGTCATTAAAAAGAAACCTGGAAAATGGAGAATAACATATTTAAACATAAATAAGGTGATTCAGCCAATGGGCTCTCTACAGCCTGGAATTCCCCTGCCTTCTCTATTACCTAAAGAATGGCCTATTATAGTGGTTGATTTAAAAGACTAGTTTTTCATTTTATTATTCCTAACAGGATAGAGAAAAATTTCCTTCACAGTGCCTACTTATAATAATTACCAGTTTGTTAAGATATCAGTGGAAAATTCTTCCACAAGGGATGTTAAATAGCCCTATCTTGTGTCAATATTTTGTACAGCAACTATTGGAAATAACTCATAAACAGTTTGCTCAATCTATAATTTACCATTATATGGATAATATCTTATTAGCTGATTCAGACTCAGATACCTTAGGAAAAAAAGTTTGAAGAGGTAAAGAAAAATTTGCCTTGTTAGGGATTATGAAGAAGAAATTCTATGAATTACTTAGGATATAAGATAGGTTTACAAAAACATTCAATCACAGACAGTTCAAATAAAGAGAGATCAGTTACAAACACTTAATGATTTTCAAAAATTGGAGGGAGATATTAACTGGCTACAGACCACAATTGAATTAGCAACTCAAGAACTAGGTAACTTATTTCAAACCTTCCAAGGGTGATAATGACTTAAATAGTCCAAGAATATTGTCAGTTGATGCTGAAAAAAATTGACTTTGGTTGAAAAGAAATTACAGGATGTGAATATGGATCATTTGGATACAGAGCTTGATAGTATTCTGGTTATTTTACCTTCTACTCATTCTCCAACAGGAATTCTTAGGCAGAGAGAAGATAATATCTTAATATGGATATTTTTGTTACACAAACAGTTAAAAATCAAAGTCCTATGTAGAAAAGGTTTCTAAATTTATTCTGAATGGAAAATTAAAACTTCATCAATTAGCAGGAATAGATCCAAGAGAAATTGTGGTGCTTTTTCTCAATGCTAAAATTGCTTCATTATTGACAGAAAATAAACATCCAAAAAGTGATTGTGGTCATTTCTTAGGAGAGATTAACAACAAATATCCTCAAAGCAAGAGACTTCAGTTTATAAACAGAGCTAATTGAATTCTTCCTTATGCTGATTTCTGGAGCCCTTACATTATATAATGATGCAAATAAATCAGGAAAGACAGATTATAAATCACGAAAAATTAGTAGAATGGCTGAAAGCCTTTATGATTCTGTTCAAAAGTCAGCACTATGTTCTATTCTAATGGTGTTAACAGATTTTCCAAAACCTCTTAACGTAGTTACTGACTCCCAATATGCAGAAAGAGTTGTTTTACATATTGAAACTGCTAAACTTATTCCAGATGATTCAAAATTAACTTTTTTTATTTATTAAACTACAAGTAATCAGAATATAAATCATCCTTTATATATAGCACATATCAGATCCCATATAGGTCTACCAGGCCCTCTAACATAAAGTAATGATGAAATCGATCAGCTATTGATAGGAAATGTGCTAGAAGCCTAAGAATTTCATAAGAAACACTATGTTAATTTCAAGGGCTTAAAGAAAGATTTTTCTATCACTTGGGAACAAGCCAAGGAAATGTTCTACTTCATCTTTATATAACCAAATTCCACTACCTGCAAGAAGTAACCCAAAGGGTACTCAAAGAAATCAAATTTGGGAACTGTTTGTGTTTCATTTTGTAGAGCTTGGAAAATTATAAGATGTGCACCATACCATAGATACATATTCAGGATTTCAATGGGCAATTGCTTTGAGTTCTGAAACTGCTAATTCTTTAATTAAACATTTATTAGAAGTTATGACCATTATGGAGATACCTGTATAAATTAAGACTGACAATGCTCTAGCATATGCCTTTAGTAAAAATGAAACTTTTTTGTATATTACAATATAGAGCATATTACAGGTATACTACACAATTCTACAGGACAAGCAGTTATAGAAAGATCTAATCACACCTTAAAAGATATGCTTAATAAACAGAAGGGGTAATAAAGATCCCCAGAGATAGATTGCACAATGCTTTATGAATTATATATTTTTAAATGCTAATGAGAAAGAAATGACAGCTTCAAAGAGACATTGGATAGTAGGAAAAAAACTGCTGAATTAAATCAAGCTGTACACTTTAAAGATGTGTTGCCCTCAGAATGGAAACCATAATATATGTTACATTGGGGAAGATGTTTTGCTTTTGATTCCACAGGAGAAAAAAAGCTATGGATACCATCAAAATTGATAAAGTTTATATTTGAACAATAGAGACCTTTTGCTTAGGATAGGCAGTAGTTCATCAAACAACATAGCCATTCAATCTAAACTAACTTACAAGACTAACAAATGCTTTTCACTTGATCAGATATAACCTTCAAAAAGGGAAACTTCCCAAAGTTAGGGTTGGGACAGGGTTCTGTATTTATCTTTCCAGGAAAATAAAAGCATCCAACTAAGGAATCTGAAAACCACTGGACAAATGAGATATCTTACAAAATAGGATGATTCATCCAGAGAAAATGTCCCCAGAAAAGGAGTAACTTGTCCTAATGGTATAGCACATTTCCAACAGGATAAAATTTCATAAATCTTCCCAAATGTTTGTTTCTGATGTTCTTTATAAGCGTATAAGAAAAATGGCCGTTTTGTAGTCCCAATTCAATTAAAAATGAAGCTGGCTTTGGAGTTGGAGTGTGGCTCTCTCCTTCTCTAAATCCATACGTGCTTGTTAAAGGAAGATATAAAAACTCTGTCTCATGTCAGAAGAGCCACCTGATATGGGACAGAAAAAAAACTTATGGGACTATTCTTTTGTCACTAGTCTTATAATGTTTTGATTTTATTTTGACTCTTTAAAGCTTTTCTTAATGTATAAATATTATCTCAAAATTTATAAAACTAATATATATCTATATCTATATCTATATCTATATCTATATATATACACACACTTTCTGTTGTGATATTAATGGTCATATTATTTACCTTCCTGTATGTGATTTTGGCTTTGAGTCTGAAGCAGATACCTACGAATAAAGTTTGTGTACCCTGGATGTACTTAACAGATTGTGGTCCTTTAACTTCTCCAAGATCTGCTGCATATGACATTTAAAATGCTTCTTTTCTGCAGTGAAATGTGATCATTCCTAACAATGACCCTTGATGTCTCCAAAAGGATGATGTGGCCCCACAATGATGACTCCATCTTGATTGTGGTAATGCCACCAAGCTGACAAACACCACCCCAAGATTATCTTTGTACTACACACTGCTCAGAACAATTTCAAGGTGTTTGGCTGAGATGGTCCAGCATCACAGACAACTCCAGTCAGTACTTCAGATAAACTCTACACTTTCCAATCACATAGAGACTAAACAAAAATAATACAGCTAGCTCTTCCAGGACTCAATTATTATCCCAATTTTCTCAGGGTCCCCTAAAGATGCTATCACCCCCAGATAACAGGAAACAGTCTATAAAACTCAATGCCCACATTCACAAGACATGGGGTGGGTGGTTTTTTGTTATAGAGGGGTTAGTTGCAAGTTTTTACTTACCATGGTCAGGGAAAAAACTCAACAAATAAGGTTAGATTCAGGGATCTATTTATGAAAAGAAAAAGGTGGGATACAGGAATTATAGGGCAAAAGGGTAGATTATTGAATTTGTTTTAAAATAAAAAGCAACTATTAATCTCAAATATTTTACATTGGTATGGATTTTTGTATAGTGATATAAATTTAAGATTATATTTGCTATATTGTATATATTTTTCTATTCTTGTTTAAGATATTTTTGTATATTGATAAAAATTTAAGGTTATTTTTGTTATACTGTATATATGTTTCTACTCTTGTTTTTAGGTATTGTACCTATGCAGCTCTTTTAGCAATGTAATGTAAATTTCTAGTCCTCAAAATTTATTACTATTTATGATAATTAAGAAATATAGGTTAGTAGTTAGTCATCTACCAATCAAATTTTTGACTATGGTAGATATGTTTTCAAGGTCAAACAGAGATACATTTTAGAGAGATAGATGGCCTTTAAACACTTCAGAGGCCTACAGAATAAAAAATTAAAATGTTTTAATAACCTAAGGATTTTCATGACAGTGAGACATATCTGCTCCTGCTAGTAGTAATTTACTTTAAAAAAAAAAAAAGATGATGGACATTGAAGAACCTCCATAGGGAGTGTGTATTGGGTTTTTTTTTTTTTTGTAGCAAAGTTAACCACTGAGCAAGAAACTGCCCTTTGCTCAGTTGTTGACAGTATGCTGTCTAAGCTAGAAAAATAGAACACCAAAAAGGGTAACTGCCAAAATTTGCCAAGACAAGATAGGATAGTCCTTCAAAATTCCTGCTTCATAGAAAAGTCTGCCAAATATTCTAGGCCTATAGGCTGAAGATGGATGCCCCAACATTGCAGAAGAATTATGGGTGACTGTCTAGGCAGCCAGCTGTTCCTGTCAATTATATAGTTCTGGAAGTTGCTTGCTCTGTACTTCCTGTTTACTCAGGTAATATTATAGCCTCCTTGGGTCTCTTATGGGGTTGAAGAGTAGATAGTTATAGTTTTACAATTTTCCTTGTTACTAAATTCAAAAAATAAACTCACAAAAGAGATACAAGGTGTACAAGATTGAGAGACATAAAAGCTTAAACTTTTTATCTAAGAAAATGTTTTGAGTTCTAAAAGGACAGTTTTGGGTTGGTAATACAAATTAGGATAGAAAGTAAATTAGGTACAAAACTTTGGACTCATCAAGATGGGATAGATAATGGAATATTTTCTCTGAATTTGCTAAATGCAAATGGACTGAACTTTGTGAACACAATTCTTACCTGATAATTGTTTTTCACTGTACATCGTTTTACTGGGTTAGAGTTAAAATCTTCCCTTTTTATTTAGACAGAAGGGGGAAATGTGGAATATTTTGATCACACTCTGAGACTCCTGAGACTGTCAATAGAGTTTACTGTGAATCACAGGGCAGAGGAGCTACTAAGTGACCAAAGAAGGAGTAGGGAGGGGCTGAAAGAAATGCTCACCATTTTGGATAGAGGAAGGAGACAGAGAAGAGGTCACTGGTCTCCACTGTTTCTGTGATCAGTCAGATTTTTACCATGACATCTGACTCCTGAGTTTTTATTGATAAAGAATAATTAGATAAACACTTCAATCCTTGACATGGCTGTGCTTATGTTAACACTACACAATATTTGGTTAAAATTTACAGTTATGTCATTGACTCTTGGAATTTTCTTTTATAAAAAGTATTTATAATTAATATTTATAAATGCTCACACATCATTTGTCTTCAAATCATTTTATTTCTGTTTGTTTCACTTTTTGCTCTCTGCCATTGTAGACCTGGATAAGAGCAGTAAGGAGTGAGCAGTAACCATTACATAGTCATGCTATTCTGTCTTGAATTTCCTCTGGCAACATATTAGTCTACTACTTATAAATCTAGCTTCACTCTGGACATGGGTGGAATTCAGCCCAATTCTATACCAGAGTATCATATGTATGACTGTAGACCAGTTCTTACTAAAGTTTTATTCTGAGCCTCTTGATTCCAGCCTCCTTTGTCCGTATTTCTCTCACCAGAAGGCACATTAAGCTACACTCACAGTGTTTAAGGATTGATCTAAGCCCAAACTCCAATCCCTTCCACATTCTTCCTGCAAATCAGTTTCAAAGGCTAAAGGTCAGTTTTATCATGACATGGCCTCACTTCTTGGGGCCAACTTTACATATTAGGTGCTTTTCTCATTCTTACATAAAAAAAAAAAACCTTAACAAAATCAGCTGAAGGAAGGACTGGTTTATGACCACTCATGGTTCCAGGATACAGGCCATTCTGATGAGGAAGCCATAAAGGTGGACTTGGGGTAGCTGGCCACCTTGCATGTATACTTCAAAAGGAGATGGGCAGGGCTTGGAGCAGCTGTTCTCTTTGCATCCACATTTTAGGAGGAGATTGTGGGGCTTGGGGCAGCTGGTCATTTTGTGTCTACACTTAGCAAGGAGATGGACATGGATACTGTTTCTCAGTCCACTTTTTCTTTATGTTCAGTCTGGGATTCTATCATATGGAATAATGTCATCTACATATAGGGTGGATTTTCATCCCTTAGTTACCCTAATCAAGAAAATAAATCCCTCATAGACATACCCAGAGATTTGTTTCCATGGTTATTCTGAAATATGTCAAGGTGACAATCAAAATTAACTATCATGGAAGCACATACCAAAGTTAAATCAAGACCAGATAAACTATTTAGATAGACCAACAACCACTAAGGAAATAGAAAAGGTCATTAAAAGTCTCCCAACCAAAAAAAGCCCAGGACCAGATGGTTTCAGTGCAGAATTCTACCAGATTTTTAAAGAAGAGCTAATACCAATACTCTTAAATTGTTCCACACAATGGAAACAGAGGGAACATTACCAAACTCTTTTTATGAGGCCACAGTTACCCTGATACCCAAACCACATAAAGATGCAACAAAGAAAGCGATTTACAGACCAATCTTCTCCATGGACATTGATGTAAAATACTCAATAAAATACCAGCTAACTGAATCCAGGAACACATCAAAACAATTATCCACCATGACCAAGTAGGCTTCATCTCAGGGATGCAAGGATGGTTCAACATACGAAAACCTGTCAATGTAATACACAACATAAACAAACTGAAAGAAAAAAACCCCACATGATCATCTCATTAGATGCTGAAAAAGCCTTTGACAAAATCCAACACCCCTTCATGATAAAGGTTTTAGAGACATCAGGAATACAAGGAACATACCTAAACATAATAAAGGCAATTGACAGCAAGCCAACAGCCAACATCAAAGTAAATGTAGAGAAATTCAAAGCAATTCCACTAAAATCAGGAACAAGACAAGGCTGTCTACTCTTCCCATACCTATTCAACATAGTACTTGAAGTTCTAGCTAGAGCACTAAGACAACAAAAGGAGATCAAAAGGATACAAATTGGAAAGGAAGAAGTCAAACTTTTGCTATATGCAGACAATATGATAGTATATATAAGTGACCCAAAAAATTCTACTGGGGAACTTCTACAGCTGATAAACTCCTTTAGTAAGGTGGCAGGATACAAGATTAGCTAAAAAAAATCAGTAGCCCTCCTATATACAAATGATAAACAGGCTGAGAAAGAAATCAGAGAAACATCACCCTTTACCAAAGCCACAAATAATATAAAATACCTTTGGGTAACCCTAACTAAGCAAGTGAAAGACCTATATGATAAGAACTTTATGTCTCTGAAGAAATAAATTGAAGAAGATATCAGAAAATGGAAAGATCTCCCATGCTCATGGATAGGTAGAATTAACATAGTAAAAATGGAAATCTTACCAAAAGCAATCTACAGTTTCAATGCAATCCTCATCAAAATCCCTTCACAGACTTGGAAAGAACAATACTTAACTTTATATGGAAAAACAAAAAACCTAGGATAGCTAAAAGAATCCTGTACAATAAAGTAACCTCAGGAGGTATCATGATCCCTGACCTCAAGCTCTATTATAGAGCTATGGTATTAAAAACAGCTTGGTATTGGCATAAAAACTGACATGTGGACCAATGGAATCAAATTGAAGACCCTGACATTAGTCCACACACCTATGAACATATGATTTTTTGACAAAGAAGCCAAAATTATATAATGGAAAAAAGAAAGCATCTTCAACAAATGTTGCTAGCATAACTGGATGTCAACATGCAAAAGATTGCAAATAGATCCATATCTATCGCCATGCACAAAACTCAAGTCCAAGTGGATGAAAGACCTCAACATAAATCCAGTTACACTAAACTTGATAGAAGAGAAAGTAGGAAGTAGTCTTGAACACATTGGGACAGGAGACCACCTCCTAAATATAGCACCAATAGAACAGATACTGAGAGTAACAATTAATAAATGGGACCTCCTGAAACTGAGAAGCTTTTGTAGAGCAAAAGACATGGACATGGTCAATAAGTCAAAACGACAGCCAACAGAATGGGAAAAGATCTTCACTAACCCCACATCTGACAGAGGGCTGATCTTCAAAATATATAAAGAACTCAAAAACTACATGAGCAGACTGGGAGTGAGGGGGGGCAGAGGGTGAGGAGTGGAGGATGAGAACATAGGGAAATGGGAGGGTTGAGCTGGAACAGGGACAGAGTGGGAGGGCAGGGAGGGAGATACCATGATAGATGAGGACATCATGGGAATAGGAAGAGGCAGGGTGCTGGGGAGGCTTTCAGGAATCCACAAGGATGACCCCACCTGGGAGTGCTGGCAGTGGTCTAGAGGGTGCCTGGACTGGTCTACTCTGGTGATCAGTATAGTAAAAACCACCATCAAAGAGCCTTTGTCCAGTGACTGATGAAGGCAGATGCAGAGATCTATGGCCAGGCACCAGGCTCAGCTCTGGGAATCCAATTGATGAGAGAGAGGAAGGATTCTTTAGGCGAGGGACATCGAGATCATGACAGGAAGACATGCAGAGATGACCAGCCACACTAGTGGAAGCCCATGAACTGTGGACTTGTGGCTGTGGAGCCCCCATGGGACTGGACTAGGCCCTCTGGATATGGAAGACAGTTGTTTGGCTCGAACTGTTTGGGGGGCACCCAGACATGGGGATAAGGATCCATCCCTGGTGCATGGTCAGGCTTTTAGGAGCCCAGTACCAGTGGTGTGATGCCTTGCAAAGCCTTGGTGCAGTAGGGAGGGGCTTGGACCTGCCTAGGCTCAGTGTGCCAGGCTCTGCTGACTCCCCATGGGAGACCTTGATTTGGGTGATGTGGGATGTAGGGGGGCTTGGGAGGGAGGGCTGGGGGATGAAAGGAGGGAGGAAATGGGATCTGTGGGTGGTATGTGGAGTGAGTAGAAAATTTCTTAATAAAGAAAAATGAAAAAAAAGATTAACTATCACAATATTTAAACTTCAGAATCTGACTTGATTCCAGATGATCAATGGGGAAACTTAAACATGAACAAAAGGCTAGAAGACTGCTCAGCTGGGAAAGTACTTGTTTCACAAGCATGGGACCCGAGTTATGTCTCTACAAACATGCAATGTAGGACATGGGTGCTCTGTGGCAGTGGAGGCAGGAGGATTCCTGGAGTTTGTTGAACAGCCAGTCAAGAAGATTCTGTTAGTAACAGGTGCAAGTGAGATACCTTGTCTCAATAAATGAGAATGATTGAGGAAGACACTTGGCCTCAGTCTCTGGCCTCCGACTTGCATGCATATATATGAATATATACATATATAAGTAATACTTACCTTGATACATTTTCCTTTGGTCCTATGTATTGTGCATATAGATGTATTCAGAATAAAAGAGTGAAAAGAAAACTTTGCATAATGTGTTTTTCTAAGAACAAAAGTGGTAACATAGAACTGTAAAATTATTGTAAGTATCAAAGCCAAGTGTTAACTACTTTTGTTTTTGACTCTGGCAAATAATTAAGAACTTACTGCTTAATCTAAACCTAGTCTTCCCTAGAAGGCTTTTTTTATCAGGCTACTATACTTCTCTATTTATGATTTAGTGATAGGTGTTCTTTTACAGACTGTTTTACTTTTTATTTATTTATTTATATTTCTCTTTATTAAAAAAATTCTTTCCTATTACATACCAACTCCGTTCCCCCTCTCTCCCTTTCTCCCACTCACCCCCAACTACCCTCATCCCACCCCTTCCCCTTCTCATAGAGGGTAAGGCCTCCCTTGGATAGTCAACATAGGCTGACATACCAAGTTGGGGCCAGACTTAGCTAACCCCTTCCCCCTGCATCAATGCTGAGTTAAGGCATCACACCATAGGGAATGGATCTAAAAAGCCAGTTCATGTACCTAGGTTAAGTCCTGGTCCAATTGCCGGGGAATCCACACACACATCAAGCCACACAACTTTCTCCCACATTTGGAGGGCCTAGTTCAGTCCCAAGCAGGCTCCTCAGCTGTCAGTCCAGAGTCCATGAGCTCTCACTAGCTTCGGTCAGCTATCTCTGTGGTTTTTCCCATCATGATTCTAATTCCCCTTGCTCTTATAATCCTTCCTTCCTCTCTTCAACTGAACTCCAAGATCTTGGCCAAGTGCTTGGCTGTGGGTCTCTGCGTCTGCTTTCATCAGTCACTGGATATAGGTTCTATGATGACAATTAGGGTAAACACCAATTAGAGTGCAGGGGAAGGTTAGTTCAAGCACCCTCTCCATCATTACTATGAGTCTTAGCTGGGGAAAATCCTTTGAGTTCCTGAGGTTTTCCCTAACTGCAGATTTCTCCCCATCCCCTTAATGGTACATCTTAATGATATCTCTTTCATTACTCTCCCTTCCCATCTCTCCCCCAACTGGTCCATCTCAAGCCCTCATGTTCCCACCTTCCATTTCCCCCCCTCTACTTCCCTTTAGAGTTTACCTAGGAGATCTTTCCCCTTCCCAGGGCAATACATGTGTATCCCTCTTAGTGTCATCTTCTTTATCTATCTTCTCGCGGGTTGTGGATTATATCCTGATTATCCTTTGCTTTGCATCTAGTATCCACTTATGAGTGAGTACATACCATGTTTGACTTTCTGAGTCTGGGTTACTTTACTCAGGATGATATTTTTCTAGTTCCATCCATTTGCCTACAAATTTCATGATAGCATTGCTTTTTAATGCTGCATTGTGTAAATGTACCACATTTTCTTTATCCATTCTTCAATTGAAGGGCATCTAGATTGTTTCCAGGTACTGGCTATTACAAATAATGCTGCTATGAACATAGTTGAGCAAATGTCTTTGTGGTGTGGTTGAGCATCTTTTGGGTATATGCCCAGGAGTGGTATTGCTGAGTCTTGAGATTGACTGATTCCCAATTTTCTGAGATACCACCATACTGATTTCCAGAGTGGCTGTACAAGATTGCATTCTCACCATCAGTAGAGGAGTGTTCCCCTTTCTCCACAGCCTCTCCAACATAAGCTGTCAACTGTGGGTTTTTTTTTTTTTGCCGTCAATAAGAAATTTACTTATTTTTAAAAAATCCAAATGCTGGCATTGTCCAGAAAATTTTAACAGGTTTATTTATAATTGTTATAAAGTTGAACTGTTGAAATGTGTTCACTGAAACATTTTACTTGCATTAATGCTTTACATCTTGCATTTATATTAAATATTCACACACAAATGAAAATGGAAAAACTGCCAATACCTGATTTCTGTCCCCTATTTTTCCACTCGCAATCATATACTTAGGTACCTTTTGACCCCATGGAAAAAATATCTAACATTCAGAACTACTGATAACAGGAAGAAGAGGAAAAAATTTTTTGAGAATGAAATGTTTACCCTCATAGTGGACTCTTAAGCACGTTCTCCGCATATGCGGCATGCTAGCTGGATATCTTTTGGCATAATTGTTATACGTTTGGCATGGATAGCACACAGGTTGGTATCTTCAAAAAGGCCAACCAGATAGGCCTCACTTGCCTCCTGCAAAGCACCAATAGCTGCACTCTGGAAGCGCAGATCTGTTTTGAAGTCCTGAGCAATTTCTCACACCAGACGCTGGAAGGGGAGCTTGCGAATCATAAGTTCAATGGACTTCTGATAAAATCTGATTTCACGGAGTGCCACAGTACCAGGCCTGTAACGATGAGGTTTCTTCACCCCTCCAGTAGAGGGCGCACTCTTGCGAGCGGCTTTAGTAGCCAGTTGTTTCCTGGGTGTTTTACCACCGGTGGATTTGCAGGCAGTCTGCTTTGTATGAGCCATGGTATGGGCACCTCCTTACTTACCCCCCTTCTCCTTCGGCTGGAGCTCTGCAAGCAAGAGGCGGTGCTGATGTTAGGGAGCGGTGGCGGCCCAGCGACGGCTGTGAACACCTCAACTGTGTTTTTGATCTTAGCCATTCTGACAGGTGTAAAATGGTATCTCAGAGTCGTTTTGATTTGCATTTCCATGATGGCTAAGGATGTTGAGCAATTCCTTAAATGTCTTGTGGCCATTTGAGATTCTTCTGTTGAGAATTCTCTGTTTAGCTCTGTAGCCCATTTCATAATTGGATTATTTGTTATTTTGCTGTTTAGTTTCTTGAGTTCTTTATATATTTTAGAGATCAACCCTCTATCAGATGTGGGGTTGGTGAAGATCTTTTCCCATTTTGTAGGCTGCCATTTTGTCTTATTGACAGTGTCCTTGGCCTTACAGAAGTTTCTGAGTTTCAGGAGGTCCCATTTATTAATTGTTGCTCTCAGTGTCTGTGATACTGTTGTTATATTTAGGAAGTGTTCTCCTGTGCCAATGCGTTCAAGGCTACTTCCATTTTGTCTTCTATAAGATTCAGTGTCACTGGATTTATGCTGAGGTCTTTGATCCATTTAGACTCGAGTTTTGTGCATGGGGATAGATACGGATATATTTGCATTCTTCTACATGTAGCTATCCAGGTATGCCAGCACCATTTGTTGAAGATGCTTTCTTTTTTTCCATTATATAATTTTGGCTTCTTTGTCAAAAATCAGGTGTTTGTAGGTATGTGTATTAAGTCTCTGATTTGATTTCATTGATCAATATGTCTGTTTTTATGCCAATACCTAGCTGTTTCTATTATTATAGCTCTGTAGTAGAGCTTGAAGTCAGGGATAGGTGATGCATCCAGTAGTTCCTTTATTGTATGGGTTTTTTGTTTTTACATATAAAGTTGAGTATTGTTCTTTCAAGGTCTGTGAAGAATTACATTGAGATTTTTATGGGGATTGTACTGAATCTGTAGTTTGCTTTTGGTAAGATTACCATTATTACTATGTTGATCCTACCTACCCAAGAACATGGGAGATCTTTCCATTTTCTGATATCTTCTTCAATTTCTTTCTTCAAAGACTTAAAGCTCCTGTCATACAAGTCTTTCATTTGTTTGGTTAGAGTTACCCCCAAGATATTTTATGTTATTTGTAGCTACTGTAAAGGGTGATGTTTCTCTGATTTCTTTCTCAGCCTATTTATCATTTGTATATAGGAGGAATGCTGATTTTTTTGAGTTAATCTTGTATCCTGCCACATTACTAAAGGTGTTTATCAGCTGTAGGAGTTTCTGGTAAAATTTTTTTGGTCACTTATGTATACTATCATATCATTTGCAAATAGTAAAAGTTTGATTTCTTCCTTTACAATTTGTATCTCCTTGATCTCATTTTGTTTCTTATTGCTCTAGTTAGAATTAGGTGTGGAGAGAGTGGACAGCCTCATCTTGTCCCTGATATTTATGGAATCACTTTGAGTTTCTCTCCATTTAGCTTGATATTGGTTGTTGGATTGTTGTATATTGCCTTTATTATGATTAGGTATGTTTCTTGTATCCCTGATCTCTCTAGAATCTTTATCATGAAGAGGTATTGGATTTTTTTCAAAAGCATCTAATGAGATGATCATGTGGCTTTTTTCGTTCAGTTTGTTTATATGGTGGATTATGTCGACAGATTTTTGTATGTTGAACCATCCTTGAATCTCTGGGATGAAGCCTATTTGATCATGGTGGATGAATTTTTTGGTGTGTTCTGGAATTTGGTTTGCTAGTATTTTATTGAGAATTTTTGTATCAATATTCATGAGAGAGATTGTAATTCTCTTTTCTAGTTGCATCTTTATGTGGTTTGGGTATCCGGGTAACTGTAGCCTAGTAAAAGAGTTTGGCAATGTTCCTTCTATTTTTATTGTTTGGAACCATTTGAGGAGTATTGGTATTAGCTCTTCTTTAAAATTCTGGTAAAATTCTGTGCAGAAATCATTTGGCTCTGAGCTTTTTTTAGTTGGGAAGTTTTTGATTAATGCTTCTATTTCCTTAGGGGTTATAGGTCTATTTAAATTATTTGATCTTGATTTAATTTTGGTATGTGGTACCTATCTAAAAAATTGTCTATTTCTTTTACATTTTTCAATTTTGTGGAGTACATGTTTTCAAAGTATGACCTAATGAATCTCTGGATTTCCTCAGTGTCTGTTATTATGTCCCCCTTTTCATTTCTGATTTTGTTAATTTGGGTATTCTCTCTCTGCTTTTTGGTTAGTTTGAACAGGATTTGTCTATCTTGTTGATTTTCTTGAAGAACCAACTCTTTGTTTCATTGATTCTTTGTATTGTTCTCTTTGTATTTATTTTATTGATTTCATCCCTCAGTATGATTATTTCCTGTCATCTGCTCCTCTTGGGTGAGTTAGCTTCTTTTTGGTCAAGACCTTTCAGGTGTGCTGTTAAGTCACTAGTGTGAGATTTCTTCACATTCTTTATGTATGCACTTAGTGGATGAACTTTCCTCTTAGTACTGCTTTCATAGTGTCCCATAAGTTTGGGTATGTTCTGCCATCATTTTCATTGAATTCTAGGAAGACTTTAATTACTTTCTTTATTTCTTCCTTGACTGAGTAGTGATTCAGTTGAGCATTGTTCAGTTTCCATGAGTTGGTAGACTTGCTGAATTTTGTGTTGTTATTGAATTCTAGCTTTAAGCCATGGTGGTCTGATAAGATACAGGGGGTTATTCCAATTATTTTGTATCTGTTGAGATTTGTTTTGTTACTGAGTATGTGGTCAGTTTTGGAGAAGATTCCATGGGGTGCTGAAAAGAATGTATATTCTTTTGTGTTTGGGTGAAATGTTTTTATAGATGTCTGTTAGGTCCATTTGAGTCATAGTATCTGTTAGTTCCCTTATTTCTGTGGTAAGTTTCTGTTTGGCAGACTTGTCCAGTGGTGAGAGTGGGGTGTTGAAGTCTCCCACTACTAGTGTGTGGGGTTTCATGTGTGATTTGACCTTTAGTAAAATTTCTTTTACAAATGTAAGTGCCCTTGTATTTGGGGCATAAATGTTTAGAATTAAAACTTCACCTTCATGGATTTTTCCTGTGTTGTATATAAAACGCTCTTCTTCATCTCTTTTGATTGATTTTAGTTTGAAGTATTTTTTGTTAGATATTAGGATAGCTATGCCAGCTTGTTTCTTAGGCCCATTTGATTGGAAAGTTTTTCCAAACCCTTTACTCTGAGGTAGTGTCTGTCTTTGAAGTTGAGGTGTATTTCTTGTATGCAGCAGAATGATCGATCTTGTTTTCATATCCATTTTGTTAGCCTGTGTCTTTTTATAGGCAAATTGAGTCCATTGACATTAAGGAATATCAATGATCAGTGATTGTTATTTCCTGACAGTTTTTTGGTGGTAGTGTGTGTGTTTCTCTTCTTTGGGATTTGCTGGTGTCAGGTTATTTATTGCTTGTCTTTTGGTGGTTGCAGCTAACTTCCTTGGGTTGGAGTTTTCCTTCTAGTATTTTCTGTGAAGCTGGATTTGTGCATAAGTAATGTTTAAATCTGGTTTTGTCACGGAATATCTTGTTTTCTCCATCTATGGTGATTGAAAGCTTTGTTGGGTATAGTAGTCTGTGCTGGCATCTGTGGTGTCTATGTATCTGCAGAACCTTCTGGCTTTCAGAGTTTCCATTGAGAAGTTGGGTGTAATTCTGATAGGTTTGCCTTTATATGTTACTTGACATTTTTCCTTTGCAGCTCTTAATATTATTTCTTTATTTTATATGTTTAGTGTTTTGACTATTATATGGTGAGAAGACTTTGTTTGTGGTCCAATCTATTTGGTGTTCTGTATGCTTCTTGTACCTTCATAGGCATGTCTTTCTTTAGGTTGGGAAAGTTTTCTTCCATAATTTTTTGAATATATTTTATGTGCATTTGAGCTGAAATTCTCCTTCTATCCCTATTATTCTTAGGTTTAGTATTTTCATGGTGTCCTAGATTTTCTAGATGTTTTGTGTTAAAAATTTGCTGGATTTAACCTTTTCTTTGACCAATGAATCTATTTCCTCTATGAAATCCCCAATGCCTGAGATTCTGTCCTCTATTTCTTGTATTCTGTTGTTTATGCTTGCCTCTGTAGTTTCTGTTCATTTACTCAGATTTCTTTTTTTCTGAATTTCCCCAGTTTGTGTTTTCTTTATTGCTTCTATTTTAATTTTCAAGTCTTGAACTGTTTCCTTCACCTGTTTGATTATTTTTTCTTGAGTTTCTTTAAGAGATTTCTTATTTTCTTCCAATTTTTTTTTATCTTTTCCTCCATTTCTTTAAGGGAATTTTTCATTTTGTCTTTTAGGGCCTCTATCATCTTCATAAAGTTGTTCTTAAGGTCATTTTCTTCTGGATCATCTGCTTTGAGATTTCCAGGTCTTGCCATTGTAGGATCATTAGGTTCTGGTGGTATTGTATTGCTCTTTATGTTGTTTAATGTGTTCTTACACTACTGTCTACTCATTTCTTCCTTTAATCAGACCAGGTGGAGCTCCAGTTTGCTCTTCTTCCAATTGGTGCATGTGGGTCCTCTGGCTTTTGTGGTTGCTCTTCTTCCTTATTGGTCCAGGAGCAGGCATATGGCTTAGGTGGTAACGGTGCCACAGAGTATCAGTAGGGCAAGCAGACTAAAAGAAGTCTGTGAAGAGGAAAAATTGAGTCAGGAGTCACCAGCCAGACACAGAGGAAGCAAGATGACAAGGCAGAACTGAGGAAAGGTACCAAGCCACATGGCTAAACATAGATAAGAATTATGGGCTAATTTAAATGTTAGAGCTAGTCAGTAATAAGCCTGAGCTAATGGCCAAGCAGTTAAAATTAGTATAAGCCTCTGTTTATTTACTTGGGGGATGTGCATGGGAAAGATTTGTCTTGACCACCAGCCAGCCAAGACACAGGAAAACTTCCAACTATAACAGGGGATGGTTGGGGTGGGGGTGGGAGTGAGCTGCTGCCAGGTCTCTGGTGCTGCACTCACTCAGGGGGAGGAGAGGGACATGGAGTGTGCCCCTGGGGCCTAGGGTCTAGAGAACTGGGCTGACCCATCTGGAGATGGGACCTTACCTGTTCCCAAGTGGTACAAGGTAAGCATATGGCTCCAGTGGTCACTGGTGCTGCAGGGGATGGCTTGCTTGCAAGAGACTGTTTTAAATGTATGTTGACAAGTTCATCAGATAATGCTGAAACACTAGTTGTGTTTTCAACAATAAGATCAGTGTCTCTGTAAAGCAGAACTAGCAAGACTCTTAGATGGCTGGGTTAATATTTATTGTAAACTATCTTCTTGCATTGGTATTGGAACATAATGGCTTCCTAGTGTTCCCTGTGAAGATTTCATGTAACTACCTGTTCTGGTTAATTGTATCCTTTGCTCATCTAGGAGCATCTTATACTTTTTTGTTGCTGTGTAGTCAGAAAGTTTCTCTGGTCCTGCCTGGCGCTGTGGTCAGGACAAATCTCTCCTACTTGCATCCTGAAGCTGCTTAGTCCCAAGTAGACACACAGAGGCTTATATTATTTACAAACTGTATGGCCATGGCCTATGGCTCAATTTTCTTGCTAGCTAGCTCTTATAACTAAACTCAGCCCATTTCTATTAACCTATATGTTGCCACATGTTCTGTGGTTTTACCTGTGTGCCATTACATACTGCTCTCTGGATGGCAGGATGGCATCTTCTCTGCCTTTCTTCTTCCTGTCTCTCTCCTGGATTTCCTACCTGCCTCTAAGATTCTTTGCCATAGGCCAAATAGCTTTATTTATCAACCAATCAGATCAACACATATTCATAGCATACAGAAAGACATCCCATAGTAGTTGCTGTGATAAAACACCGTGACCAAAAGCAAATTGAAGAATAAAAGATTTATTTCACTTCCACTTCTACATCATATTCCATCATCCAAGAAAGTTAGAAGAGGAACTGAAGATAGGAACCTGGATGCAGGAACTGCAGCAGAAGGCATGGAGGAGTGCCATTTACTGTCTTGTTCACTCATGGTTTTGCTTAGCTTGTCTTCTTATACAACCCAGAGCCACCTTTCCAGAAGTGGCTGTGCCCACAGTGAGCTGGGCCATCCCACACCAATCACCAATCAAGAAAATGCTTATACACTTGCATGTAGGCCAATTCTATGGATGTGTTTTCTCTATTAAGATTACTTCTTCCCAGGCCCTAGCTTGTGTCAAGCTGACACAAAAACTAGATAGCACAAGGAGAGGTGGGCTGCTGAAGCACTGACTTCAAATGTATTTCACACCTTTCCATTCACAACAGTAAAAACATCGGATTTCATAAAATTCAGAACATCAATATATTAGATCAAACCCATTTTCTTATCACTTGAATTGCAGATTTGCTACATGTTTAGCTTATTGTTCTCTATATACAAGGCTTTCAACTCCACAGCCTCCTTGGTTCATTTCTTCTATACACTTTTGGGTAAATTACAGCCTTGCCTCACTGCCTGCCTTGTTCTCTGACAGCAAGATAAACATGGAATGGAGCCTTTTATCTTAGCAGGGCCTCTCCACATACAGCATTCAAAACCTTTTTCCCTTGGATGTATTATTTATGGGATTTGAAGTTATTCTCTCACTTTGGGTGTAAAATCAAAACTTTCATAGGCAGTGTAGCAGATGTGGCAACAAACACCCATGGCCTCTTGGCTTCCTGTGATCAGGCCTGTGGCATTTCCCTTAGCTGATCACTTTGAGCTGAATTAGTTTCTGATATTAACTTTATAATCATTAGTTGACCAGACTTTGTTACTGAGAAGTACTGCTACATTCAGGCACATGGAAGGGAAACATGCAGACTTGTTGGACAGTGTCTGTTATGGTGAAGATTAACTCAGATCTGTTCCCACTTACTGACCATTTCTTTACTTGTTGAGATAATCAGTTTACCCATCTGATTGCATAACACCTTCAACTTTTTGGTAAATATTCCTTCCCCTAGGCGATGTTTATCAAAGATTGTCCTTCATGTGCTTCTTTTGGAGTCATCTGGAGCATCTGTTCCACACCCAGATGTGTACCAAGTCTGTGGCATGGAACCTCAAGATCACTGCACCAAGTGTGAGAAGCACCCAATATTATCTCACACATCTATAAGTTCAAGAACCAGTATCTTCTTTGGGGTTTTAATCAAAATTCTATTATGAAGAATTTCAAATGAAAAAAAAAAACCACACAAGGGAAATTAACCAGACCCAAAGTCTATACATCTCATGAACTTCTGTACAGTTAGAATAGCTAGTTTCTAGAGGGAGATATTTTATAATCTTAACTAGTATCATATTTATTACTAATACCTATGATCTAGAGAATTGGATGACTTCACATTTAAGTCCTGGTATAGAATTTTGCTCATATGACCATTATCATACTTGTTGGGTAAATGTCTGGGTCTTAAACTGTCAGTGGTTCATTTGCATGACACAAAAATTTGCCAATTTTGTCTATAGTATCAATTTTGAGGAATGACACCAATGTCCTACTGTCTAAAATGTGACATAGCAACATTACTCTTAGAATTCAACTTCTCTCTGTTCTCAAGAAATTTTTCATTGAAGATTTTTTTCATACAATATATTTTGATCATGCTTTTCCCACTCCTCAAATTCCTCCCAGATCCTCTTCACCTCCCTTTCCATCTAAGTCCTTCATTTCAAGGTGACTCATTTTCTTGACCAATTTCTGTTGCAGAGATGTCACGGCATTGTTTTTCTGTAAATTGGGACTGGTGACCATTTCTGGGATCCTTGTAGCCTTCTTCAGGTGTCCTTGTTGGTGCTAAAAAAACAAACGGGGTCTTCTGATGGATACTCTGATCTGTGAAAGGACTAACTCTGTGATTGCTGTGGATACCTACCAGGTTCCAGGCTGCTTTTTGGTTTAATTTCCTGAAACCCAAGGGGACTACTCTGCTGCTGTTCTCCTTGCTCCAAACAGTCACTTATCATCACAGCAGCCAGAGCGATGACTAAAAGCGTGATTCCAAGCTGAGTTCAGTGGCATATCATCACAGCTATTGGGAGACTAGGTAGCAAGATTGCAAGTTCGAGGCCAGCCTGGGCGACATGGTCAGATGCTGATTTAAACAACAGAAACAAAGCAAAGTGATTTTTAACTATGTCATTCCTTTTCTCAAATGTTCTACTGATGTAGATTGCTGGTCCTGATGTGATCTCTCAAACCCACCAGGCTACGTGACCAAAGGTACACTACCTCATAAAATGGCATCAGGCTACATGATGAGAAGCCCACTACCTCATCTCCTCTCTTCTTCTCCTAGCCAATTGGAGACAGTCATCCCACAACCATCTCCAGGGGAGAGACACCCCTTTCTTCCTATTCCACCATAGAGACCTTAAAACAGTCATGTGCCAGCCAGCCATTGCTGTCTTTGTCTGATCCAGGGATAGCTCTTTTATGCTTCTGGAGTAAGCAGATCTCCTTTGTCCTGAGACTTTGGTGTCTGGGTGTGTTCTGTGCTGACTCCAGGTCCTTTTCATAGTTGCTCAGGTGCCCTGACCTGACATGCTTTCCAGAGACCATGCACTAATTTGCCCAGATATTTGTCTTGATGTCAATTGGTAGTCCTCATCTGAGTCTTTCTTTAGGCACTGACTTTGCTGGAGTCCCCCTTCATGCATTCACTGCCATGGTATCCTGCATCCAACAATCAGGATTATTAGTCCCGAATCTCTTCAGACATTCAGACATCCCAGTGGGATGGAATGCATCGCAGTTTGACTTTGCTGAACCCCTCTCTCTTCTCAGTTCCATAGGTTCAAATGCCGGACATCCCTCTCAGAATCTCCCCTCTGGCCTATCTCGGGAACTTAGCTTGGGACATTTCCATCTCACCAAACAAAAACCCTCTCCTCCCTAATGGATGTTGGCTGTGGGCATGCAGCTTCCTCTCCGCCTCTCCCACTCCTCTTTCCACACGTCACACTGCGTTGCACTACAGCTGCTTCATACTTCTTGCTGTCTCTCCAAATGTAATCCTGCTTCCTCACTCCTCACTTTTCTCTGATAGATTGAAGCATCTTCCAGACCTTGGCATGATCTGCTCCTGTTACAGTGTAACCCCAGGGTGGGAGACAGCTTTTCTCTGATGGCCCTTTTCACTCACCTTTAGAAATAATTTCCATAACAACAACGGCAATTTTGATGTAATGAGCAAGGAAACAAGACAGATCACTTCTGTCTTCCCAATGAGCCTCTGCCACCCACAACATGTCTTCTCCAATCAGCTGCTATCCTCTTACCTGGCTTCTCTTGTCTCCAAAGTGTGTATCATACTTAAGGTTTTATGATATGCTTTATTTCTTATGTCTCCCTTATTTGAAGTAAAACCTATGAGGTTAGTCATGTTTCTGACTCAAGATCAATGCCTAATACAAAGTAAGTACTTAATAAACATTTCTAAGTGAGGGATGAATGAAGGTATGAACAGGTTTCAACTGGCCCAACCTATTTTGCTTTCTTTATATCTAACAGACATTTCCAAACATCATTATACAGCCTGCTACTGACTGGCTGTGTGGTCAGAGGTAACAATCTCTCAGCTTTGTTTTTCTTGTCTATAAAATGTTGATTATAGAGGTGAGGGTAAAAATATTTCTGTGCCTGAAATGTGGCAATTAATTTATTGATATTAATTAACTGATCAAAAATTATGTCACTTAATTTGAAATCCAAATAATACTTAAAAGCATAATGAAATTCTATTAAATATCTTTACTGTTCAGACTGCTTTTGGCATGACTTTTAGGTTGTGTCCAAGTTGTTTGGTGAAAATAATGTTGTTGTACCCTCCTTATATGTGTGTGTTTCATGTTTGTTTGTACTTAGGTTCTTCCATCGGTGTGTAAGGACAACTGTAGTGAGGGAGAAGTGAAGGGGACACAGGTGGGCAGGGAAAGTGAACAAAGTCTCTAAGGTGACAGATTTCCATTCCCAAGGGACATCTCAGGGGCACATGCTCACACACTGAAGCAGGACAAATAATGAGGAAATGGAGGGTGCAGTCTCCTACCCAGAATCCCTTTGGTGGACTGGACTCCATGCTCTGGGGCCCTCTTTTCTAAAGGGAGCTGTTTTCTTGCTCCCATAAAGATATGACTTTCATATTCTCCATGTTTCAATTTCTATCTTTCCCAAATAGTTATTTTTTTCTGTCTCATCAAATAAACTAGGTAAATAAACCCTATACTACCACCCAAACATCTGTGACTTAATTACAATAGTTTACAATTTAATTACTTAAGGTAAGCTAGCTGCTGTAATGAGTAGACTAAAAATTATGACTCAAACATGGCAAAAGTTCATGTATTACTCAGCTTTCATAGTGGTCATATCATAATTTGGATGTAAACTGTCCCTCATAGGCTCATGTATCTGAATTGTTAGTTCCCAGATGGTGGTACTGTTTGGGGAGGTTATGGGACTCTAGATGGGATACAACTTCAGGGTCACTTGTAGTAGGTTATAGCCCTGCTTCCACAGATACAGGCTGCCATGGCAGCAACTTTAGATGAGATAGTTCTTCAGCAGAGTTAATACCTGTGGAGATACTCCATCATGTGCTGTTGCCTGGTTAAGAGAGACATAACAAGCTGTGCTGGGCTTCATGTTCCTGCTGTCACAGGCACAATGCCTTCCCCATTGTGATAGGCCACATTCCCTTAAACCATGAGGTCACATAAATACTTGGGCTTTTAAGTTGCCTCTTGCCAGGTATTTATTCATAAGGATGAGGAAAGTACCAAATACAATGAGTATTGTTGATTCCCCCTCCTGTAAGTAGAAGTAAAGCTGTACCTTCAGGTGGCAACCTCAAGGGTTGCCCCAGCAGTATGCCTCAGTCCAGTGGAGAGAGAGCTACAAGGGCACATCCCTATGACTCTAGGCATAGAGAATATGTTCCTCATATCCACTGTCATTCTGCTGACAAGGGTCAGTCACATGGGCTTGTTCAGATTCTAGTGGAGCTGGGAAATGACCTTGGCTAGCTTAGCAACCCTACTTGAAGTTAGGAGAAGGATGAATCATTTTTGGAGTCATAGCTGCCTCAGCCACAGCAAGCTTTTGATATTTTGTTAGACCATGTCAATCAATCATCATGACCTATTCATGTAGCACCAAAATAAATCATATTTTATGTTTATTAAACAAAGGCTTTGTATTTTAGTTAAGTATTTATTGGATCTTTAATATTTTTGAAGTATTGCATACTTGTTGGAGTATCAAGGTGCCAAACAGTCATATTCCTCTTTGTTTTAAGGTTCTCAACCAAATTAAGAAGCATACTAAAAAGTCAGGTAGTGTTCATAATATGGAAATGCAGATAGTTGAACAGAGGCTGTTTGGGCTTGGAGTTGGAAGAAGGCTTTCAACTGTCTTCTCCCAAACACCCCTATTCTGCTTTGACCTGCAACACTGCTCAAGACTGGATTGTTTCCACATGGCAGGATATATATGGCAGTTACCAGCATGGCTATGGAGGGCAGCACCTATGATGTACTAAGTCCAGGCATACAGAAGAGAAGAAGTCTGAATTTCTCCCCAGGAGGCCAGCTCCCTCTCTGTTTTTTAGTTTGCAGCCGTAACATCTAAGCAGAAGGTGAACACCTTGAACCACAGGAGTACCCAGAATGCGAATCAGCACAGCCTCCCAAACAGGAAAGAAACTTGTGCCAGGTTGATCAGCCAGACATGTTTTACCCCTTTCGTTTGGATATGAGATGAAGAGAATTCCTGTTAAGCAATTTATTTGAGAGTTCACTAGGTGGGCATAGCTTTGCTGCTATAAATTCCCATTTAAGTAAACTGAAACCCATTGTAAATGGTAAGATGAACATGTAGATTCACCAGCCACAAACCATCTCTATTAGGCACTGTTCAGTGAACACAATTCCATGCCTTTCCTTTGTTTCCTTCGCTGGGCCACTGGAAGCTGCTTGTCTGTCTCTACCTCTATAGTATAACATCATGTGCTTTCTCTGGTTCCAAATGGTGCCAACTCATGAGTCATTCTTCACTCAAGTAAGTTATGCTGAAATAAAAAAGTCCCCTTGTCACATAATAATCAAAACACTAAACATACAGAATAAAGAAAGTATTTTAAAAGCTGAAAAAGAAAAAGGCCAAATAATGTATAAAGGCAGACCTATCAGAATTACACCCAAATTCTCAATGGAGACTCTAAAAGTCAGAATGTCCTGGACAGACATTTTACAGACACTTAGGGACCATGGATGCTAGCCTAGACTACTATACCCAGCAAAACTTTCAACCAACATAGATGGAGAAAACAAGATATTTCATGACAAAACCAGATTTAAACAATACCTACCCACAAATCTAGCATTACAGAAAAGTACTAGAAGAAAAATTCAAACCCAAGGAACTCAGCTACATACACAAAAACAAATGTAATAGATAGTCTCACAGCAGCAAAACCCAAAGAAGGGAAACACACACACTACAATCACCACCACTAAAACCAAAACCAAACCAAACCAAAACAAAACAAAATAACAAGAATTTACAATCACTGGTCAATAACATCTCTTAATATCAATAGACTCAATTTGCCAATAAAAAGACAAAGGCTAACAGAATGGATACAAAAACAGGATCCATCCTTCTGCTGCATTCAAAAAACATACCTCAGTCTCAAAGACAGACCTCAGAGTAAGGGGTTGGGAAAAGATTTTCTAATCAAATGGACCAAAGAAGCAAGCCAGTGTAGCTATCCTAATACCTAACAAAATAGACTTTAAACTAAAGTCAATCAAAAGAGATGGAGAAGGACATTTCATATTCATCATAGATGAAAATCTATCAAGATGAAGCCTCAGTTCTTAACATCTATGCCCCAAATACAAGGGTACTCACATTTGTAAAAGAAGCATTAAGCTTAGATCACAAATCAAACCCCACACATTAATAGTGGTAGACTTCAACACCTCACTCTCACCAATGGATAGGTCTGCCAGGTAGAAACTTAACAGAGAAACAAGGAAACTAACAGATATTATGACTCAAATAAACTTATTAGACATCTACAGAACATTTCATACAAACACAAAAAAAAACCATCTTCTTCTCTGCACCTCAAGGAACCTTCTCTAAAACTGACCACATAGTCATAAAGCAAATATAATGAGTATTCAGAGATGGGGGGCGCTCACCAACCTAAAACAGAATGCCTGTGTGGCCTGGGCAGGTGTCTCCATGACGGGTAAGGTGACCTGCTGACGTCCCAAGCAACCTAAGTCAGAAGCTCATTTTTTAGTAAAAGGGGGGACCTGTAGGTCCCTGGCTCCATTTTGGGTAATTGTTGCCTTGCTTGCTGACCTTGACCTTGATATCCTCTCTATGCTAATTCCCTGCCAGGTTCCACCCTCCTGAATCCGTAAGACCTCCTCCCCCCTTCAATAAATGGCATTTGGCATAAAAAAAGAAAGAAAAAAGAAAGAAAGAAAGAAAGAAAGAAAGAAAGAAAGAAAGAAAGAAAGAAAGAAAGAAAGAAAGAAAGGAAGAAAGAAAGGAAGAAAGAAAGCATGCTGAGCAAGCCATGAGGAGCAAGCCAGTAAGTAGAACTCCTTCAGGGCCTCTGCATCAGCTCCTGACTCCAGATTCCTACCATGTTTGAAAAAAAAAAACAAATATCAATAGATACAAAAAATTTGAATAACCCCTTGTATCTTATCAGACCATCATGGGCTAAAGTTAGAGTTCAACAACAACACAAACTACAGAAAGCCTACGAACTCATAAAAACTGAACAACTCTCAACTGAACCATCTCTAGGTCAAGGAAGAAATAAAGAAAGAAATTAAAGACTTCTAAGAATTCAATGAAAATGAAGGCACAACATACCCAAACTTATGGGACACAATGAAAGAGCAATACAATGAATGAATGAAACAAGAGTTGGTTCTTTAAGAAAATCAATAAGAGAGACAAACCACTATGCAAACTAACCAAAAGGCAGAGAGAGAATATCCAAATTAACAAAATCAGAAATTAAAAGGGGACATAACAGACTCCAAGGAAATACAGATAATCATTAGGTCATACTTCAAAAACCTGTACTCCACAAAATTTGAAAATCTAAAAGAAATGGACAACTTTCTTGATAGGTACCACATATCAAAATTAAATCAAGACCAAATAAAAAAATTAAACAGATCTATAACTCTTGAGGTAATAGAAAAAGTTATTAAAAGTCTCCCAACCAAAAAAAACCCAGGGCCAGTTGTGTTTCAGCACAAAATTCTATTAGAATTTCAAACAGGAGCTAATACCAATACTCCTCAAATTGTCCTGCACAATAGAAACAGAAAGAATAATGCCAAATTATTTTTGAGGCCACAGTTACCCTGATACACAAACCAAACAAAGGAACAACAAAGAAAGAGAATTAAAGACCAACCTCCCTCATGAACATTATTGTAAAAATACTGGCACACTGAATCCAGGAACACATAAAAAAATCTATCCACCATGATCAAGAAGGCTTCATCCTACGGATGCACAGATGGTTCAACATACAAAAATATGTCAATATAATCTACCATATAAATAAACTGAAAGAAAAAAACACATGACCATCTCATTAGATGCTGAAAAAGCCTTTGACAAAATCCAACACCCCTTCATGATAAAGGTCCTAGAGAGAACAGGGATACAAGGAACATACCTAAATACAATAAAGGCGATATACAGCAAGCCAACAGTTAACATTAAACTAAATGGAGAGAAGTTCAAAGTGATTCCACTAAAATCAGGGAAAGAAAATCAGGGAAAGATGAGGCTGTCCACTCTCTTTATATCTATTCAATATAGTACTTAAGGTTCTAGCTAGAGTAATAAGACAACAAAAGGAGATCAAGGGGAAATTGGAAAGGAAGAAATCAAACTTTTGTAATTTGCAGATGATATGATAGTATTTGTAAGTTACCCCAAGAATTCTTCCAGGGAACTCCTACTGCTGATAAACACATTTAGTAATGTGGCAGGATACAAGATTAACTAAACAAAAATCAGCATTCCTCCTATATACAAGTGATAAATAGGCTGAGAAAGAAATCAGAGAGACAACACCCTTTACAATAACCACAAATAACATAAAATATCTTGGGATAAATCTAACCAAACAAGTGAAAGACCTGTATGAAAAGAACTTTAAGTCTTTGAAGAAGGAAATTGGGAGAAGAGACCAAAAATGGAAAGATCTCCCATGTTCATGGATTGGTAGGATCAACATAGTAAAAATGGCATTCTTACCACAAGCAATCTACAGATTTAATGCAATCCCCAACAAAATCCAAACACAATTCTTCACAGACCTTGAAAGAACAATACTCAACTTCATATGGCATAAACAAAAAAACCCAAGATAACTAAAACAATCCTATGTAACAAAGGAACTTCTGGAGATATCACCATCCCTTACTTCTACTATAGAGCTATACTAATAAGAACAGTTCGGTGTTGGCCTTAAAAAAGACACATGGATCAAGGGAATCAAATTAAAGCCCCCAACATAAATCCATACACATGTGAACACCTGAAAGAAGCCAAAATTATACAGTGGAAAAAAAGAAAGCATCTTCAATAAATGGTCTGGCATAACTGGATGCTGGCATGTAGAAGAATGCAAATTGATCCATATTTATCACCCTGCACAAAACTCAAGTCCAAGTGGACGAAATACCTCAATATAAATCCAGTTATGCTGGGTGGTGGTGGTGCATGCCTTTAATCCCAACACTTGGGAGGCAGAGCCAGGCAGATCTCTGTGAGTTCGAGGCCAGCCTGGTCTACAGAGTGAGATCAAGTACAGGCACCAAAACTACACGGAGAAACCCTGTCTTTGAAAAGAAAATTAAATAAATAAAAATAAATAAATCCAGTTACACTGAACCTGATAGAAAAGAAAGAGAGAAACAGTCTTGACATATTGGTACAGTAGACTACTTCCTGAATATAACACCAGTAGCACAGACACTGAGAGCAACAATTAATAAATGGGACGTTCTGAAACTGAAAAGCTTCTGTAAGGCAAAGGACACAGTAAATAAGACAAAATGGCAGCCTGAAGAATGGGAAAAGATCTTCACCAACCCCATATATGACAGACAGCTGATCTAAAAAATATATAAAGAACACAAGAAACTAGACATCAAAATACCAAATAATCCAATTAATAACATGGAGTGTAGATCTAAACAGAGAATTCTCAACAGAAGAATCTCAAATGGCTGAAATACACTTAAAGCATGTTCAACATCCTTAGTCATCAGTGAAATGCAGATTAAAACAACTCTGAGATACCATCTTACACCTGTCAGAATGATTAAGATGAAAAATGCTAATGACAGCATATTTTGGAGAGGATGTGGAGTAAGGGGAACATTCTCCCACTGCTGGTGGGAGTGCAAACTTGTACAGCCACTTTGGAAATCAATATGGTGATTTCTCAGAAAATTGGGAATCAATCTACCTCAAGACTCAGCTATATCGAGCCGGGCGGTGGTGGCGCACGCCTTTAATCCCAGCACTCGGGAGGCAGAGCCAGGCGGATCTCTGTGAGTTCGAGGCCAGCCTGGGCTACCAAGTGAGTTCCAGGAGAGGCGCAAAGCTACACAGAGAAACCCTGTCTCGAAAAACCAAAAAAAAAAAAAAAAAAAAAAAAAAAAAAAAAAAAAAAAAAAAAAGACTCAGCTATATCAATCCTGGGCATATACCCAAAGGATGCTCAACCATACCATAAGGACACTTGCTCAACTATGTTCACAGCAGTTTTATTCATAATAGACAGAACCTGGAAACAATCTAGATGCCCCCCAACTGAAGAATGGGTGAGGAAAATGTGGTACATTTACATGATGGAGTATTACTCAGGGGTAAAAAACAATGACCTCATGAAATTTGCAGGCACATGGATGGAACTAGAAAAAAAATCATTCTGAGTGAAGTAACTCAGACCCACAAAGACAAACATGGTATGTACTCACTCATAAGTGGATATTAGAAGTAAAATATAGGATAATCAATCTACAATCCTCAGCTGCAGAGAGGGTAGATAACAAAGAGGGTCCAAAGAGGGGTGCATGGATTTCCCTGGGAAGGGGAAATTGAACAACCTTCTGTGTAAATTGGGGTGAGGGAAATGGAAGAATGTGAACTTCAGTGCACAGGTTGGGTGGGCTGGGGGTAGGAGGTGGGTTGGGGGCAGGATGGAAGGGGAGTGAAATCAAAGAGACGTGTTGATGGGAGTGCATTTTGAAGTTAGGGAGAAACCTGGTGCCAGGAAAACTCACAGGAATCCACCCAGGATGACCCCAGCCAAGACTCTGAGCAACAGTGGAGAGGGTGCCTGAATTGACTATGTACTGTAATCAGATTGGTGACTACCGTAATTGTCATCGCAGAGCCTTTATCCAATAACTCATGGAAGCAGATGCAGAAATCCACAGCCAAGCACTGAGCTGAGCTCCAGGAATCCTGCTGAAGAAAGAAAGGAGGGATTGTACAAGTCAGGGATGTCAAGGTCATGATGAGGGAACCCTCAGAGATAGCTGATCTGAGCTTGTGGGAGCTCATGGACTCTGAATTAACAGTTAGAGAGCCTGCATTGGACTGACCTGTCTGCATGTGTATGACAGTCATGTAGCTTCTTCTGCTTGTAAGGATCCTAGCAGTGAGATCAGGACCTGTCCCTTGTGCTGAGCTGGCTTTTGGGAACCTGTCCCCATACTCGATTACCTAGCTCAGCCTTGATACAAGGAGAGGAGCTTGGTCCTGCCTCAACTTGATGTGCCATGATTTGTTCAAGCCCATGAGAGGCCTACCCCTTTCTAAATGGAGATGGAGGACAGATCAGAGGGTAGATTGGTGGTTGAGGGGGGAACAGGAGGAGAGGAGGGAGCAGAAACTGAAGTTAGTATGTCAAATAAATGAAAAAATTGTTAATAAAATAAAGTAAAAATAAACACCCTAAAGCACAGTCTATCATAGGAAAATGTCCTGTTCTGGTATTAGATAACATGGAAATACACATAGAACTCTAACAGTTTATGATTCTTTTTATTTTTGTTGCATTTACTCACATGTTTGTTGGATGAAGAAATGGCTATGCTTGGCAATTACCCAGAAGATTAAGTGTTAGAACAAATGGTTGTGAGATTTTCGAGCTTGGGAAGTTCTCTGGTGGGAATTTGCTGCTTTCTTCCTGGAAAGCAAAGGCAGAGCTTACAGCACAGTTGTGAGGGCAGCAGTGGATGGATAGTAGAGTGAGGTGTGACACTGGGGAGCCTGGTGAAAGGTGACTTCACTGAAAACTGACAATGGACTCTGATGAATGCTAGGGCTGCTGGAGTACTTATTGTTCATCTATCAAATTGAACATCTTAGGATACTATGTAGATGACAAATCTCATGCCAAACTACTGATAAGAAGTTTTTTAAAAAAATAGTCTTTGAGGACAGAGAGACAGCTTAGCAGTTAAAAGCACACACTACTCTTGTAGAGGACCAGAGTTCAATCCCAGCTCCCACCCTGGGATGCTCACAAACGCCTGTAGCTCTATCTCCAGGGGTATTTATGCTCTCTTTTGGCTTCTATGGGTAACTGTACTCATGTGCATATATCCACATACAAGCATACTCATAGATAAAATTAAAATAAAATCTTTTTAAAAATTTGGTTTCAATGAAGTTGTGTTTGATTTATAATCTTCTGAATAATTAAACTCTTTTTCAAAGTCTGAGACTTGAAAACTCTGACTGGGTCCTGGAGCTAAGTTTGTAGGTAGATGTGTGTGTGTGTGTGTGTGTGTGTGTGTGTGTGTGTGTGTGTGTGTGTATGTGTGTACATGTGGTGTGTGCATGGTGTGTATGTATGCACTCATGTGGCTGTGCACGGGTAACAGTTCAAGCATGCAGGTCCTTGTATGGACTTTCTAGACTTGGGAGTAGAAGCCCTCAGGGTCTGAGCAAAGGGACACATGTGACTTGTGATTTTTAAAACACAGTTAATATGTGGAGACCACTTCAGGATTAGAAGTGGAAGAGAAAGATGTTATTTCAAGAAGCCAGAAAAAAAGACAGTAACAGCATGCACCTGGGGACAGCAAAGGAGATTAGGGAAGTGAATGCTTTCCTAGTGGTTTTTGAAGATAAATTTGAAAGGCATGGTGTGACATGAAAGGAAGCTCAGAGATGTGTCAGAAATGACTGGAGCCCTTAGGCCTGAACCACACCAAGCACAGAGCTGCTATTCACTGAGGTGGAGAGGATTGCGAAGCTCCCATCATTTTAAAGTAAGTGATATCAAGATCATTCTTTTAAAAGTGTCAAGTTTGAAGTGTCAACTTCTTATCATGACATTGGAGATTTTGAGAAAATAATTGGATACATGAGTTCAAATTTTAGGATGGAAATCTGACTGAATTGAATTTATGTTCTCTAGTTGAATGAAATGAATATTGAATGAATTCACATAATCTCAGTTCCATTCTACCAGATAAAAAGAGTATGCAAGTCTATTTCAAGGTGGAATGAATACGCATGCACACACATCAGCATCATTGATATCTAGAACCACACCATTTGAGAAAGGAATAAATATAGTCAGAAGTCAGGGCCCACATCTTTGTGGGGGGATCCAAAAGGAGATGAAGTGGCTGGTAAGTGAAGGAGTCACCATGTGGCTGATATCTGCATCAGATATCACAGTCTGCCAAGAAATGTGAGACTTGGAAATTGCCACTGGTATATGGCAAGTTACTGTTGATAGTGACAAGAACAGTTTCAGTGGCACAGTGTGGGGCCACAGAGGCTCCATAGTAAGGCCTTACTCAAGGTCAGAGAGTCTGAGCTTGTTCTGCCTCGCAGGGCTGCATAATAGGATGATTTGGCCAAAGGTGTGGGTACCAGGTGTTTTCAAGGGTCTACACTTATTGGTACTTTATACCTTGACCTTGGAAGGGGGAGATCTTTTTCCCTGCCCCTTGCTGATGGATAACAGGCCCATTATGAATAAAGTCGGGGTAGCTGGGTATTGACCCAGGGTCCTCCCGAAGCTATCCTGTTTCTCTGTCTTTCTCATCATCTTTGTCTATATTTCTATTAATACTTCCTCATTCCTTTCTCCTCCCTCCAAGAACCCTTCAACAGGTCAGAGCTGGCCTCCTACAGTGTAGAATGAATGAAACACTAGGTATGTGTATTTAAGAGGGAACTGAAGGATAGAAATACAAATCATCTGATGTTGACAAATTTTTAGCCCACTGTCTAAAATCACCATGAATCTAGCAACCTCGGCTTACTTATCCTAAAATGCATGAAGCCACACATATCAAGGGCATCAGCACATAATTCATAAAGAGGATGGTCAGTAATTTGAGGAGAGATTTAAGGAAGATCATTGTTTTGGAAGCTATCTGGAAGCAGGAGCAATTCTGTCCCTGGATACCTTGAAAATCTTAACTCCAAGGCAAGAACACAAGAGTGAGGCAAAATCTATAATTATTGAAAAGCAGCACCCATTTATATTAGGCAAACTCAATCACTCCAATAAAGCGATTGTTTCACCTTTAGTGGTGCTGGCCTCTTATTATTACAGCTGCTTCCTTACCTCTAGCTGACTGGAAACCACAGATTCTTAATAATAAAGGTCATACAAGTGGCTCTGATAGGGTCTTTGCTTCCCTCTGAAGCATCATAATCCTGGCCCTTATCTACATTACTCTCAATATTGCTATCTTCCAAGTCTCCACAACGGCTCATGAAGCTCTGAATATCCAATGGCATTTTCAGCTCAACATTCCATTCCAAAACTGAACAACAAAACACGTAAGAATAGTTATTTACCTGAAAACATTGAATCTTAAACTTGGAAAGTGTATCTTCTCTTGCCATCTGGATGGCACTTCCTATTTGTGAGAACTGTGTAAACAATGTATATGGGTACCTAGGCTATGACTTAGTGACCCTTAGCAGTGAAAATATTTTATTAAACACTGAGTAGTTTACTAAAAATTATTTTTATTAATTTAGAGGATAGGGGGATCACTCAGTAGGTAAATCAATTGCCATCAAGTGTGAGAACCTGAGTCTCAGAACCCATATAAAGTCTGACATGGTGGCAGGAGTCTGTAATCCTAGCATTCCTACAGTGAGATAAGAAGCAGAGACGGGGGATATCACAAGCTCACGGGCCAGCCACCATGGCATATGCAGGGTAAACAAGGACCTGTCTCAAAACAAGGTAGAAGGTGAGAAATAACAATGAAACTTATTTCTTCCAACCTTCACACTGGCACTGTGGCATGTTCATGTCCAAATGTACACACATGAAAATGTACCCCCCACACAGAGAGTGAGAGCAAAAGAGAGAAAGAGAGCTTTAAAAATCATTTGACTAAGTTAATTGCCTAAGAAAACAACTGTAATAATAGTTCTGGATAGTAGAAACATTTTCATTTTCTTAATATCTCTGTGTTTTGGTGGAAGAATTTTTAAAAGCTACACCCACAAAGCAAAAATTAGTATAAATTTGCATAAAATTCATCTCATGGAAGATTTAATTTTATCTCCTACTGTTTAAATGAGTTTTTAAAGCTGTTTTCTAGTTGGATGAAGGAGAAGTGGTTGCCATAACAACTGTGGTTTCTTACCACTGAAATAAGTAGTTTTTTTTTATGTCAACACAGTTACCAACATGTTCATGATATAAATGTAAAAAATTCAAAATGTGAAAAGAAAATCTCCTCAGCTGCCCCCAAACTCAAATCTCTATACACATTCAGTTATCACCTTCTTTTAAGTCATCTAGAAATTCTCAGTACTTCAAATGATTGACAAATGCATTTGTTTTATTTTGCATTTGCTTTTCACTTAATAATACAACTTGAGGAGATCTACTGTACAATATATACAACCATGCCACTTCTTTTAGTCATCTAAAAGCAGAAGGAAGCTAGAAAAAGATGACTTCAGTAATCTCCTGCTACTGGTGTTTAGGCAATTTTCAGTTTTATTGTTACAAATAATTATTTACTGAATAACTTTACACATACATGAAAAAAATTACAGAAGCAAAACTTCTGAGTCAAAGGTCATTTTAGAATATAGTGACTATTTCAACATTTCTATGGAAGGAAGTTATAACAAGCTCCACTTCCATGATCAGAGTGTTGGAATGTTTGTTCTCTCTACAAGATTACCAAAGCCCTCTGTGCAAGCACTACGGTTATCTCCAGTCTTCTCAAGAATATGTTCTTCTTTGGACATCTAAGATTTTTCTTCTTGTCATGAAATTCTAATTGTTATATTACATATACTATGTTCTTCAATTTGTATCCTTTGGCTTTCTGATAATGTTTGATGCTGACAACTTAAAATTTATGAAGCTGATTTAAACTCTATTATTTTCTGTTTTCTAGTTTTGCATTACATTTGTAGGCATTTCCAAATCTATAGTTATCAAAAACAAAATAAAAATAAGTAGAAACATACTCGTTTGTAATATTTACCTAGTACTTTAATTTCCTTTAGAGTTTTTTAAATTTACATGTCTGTTTATTTTGGGGGTCACATGTGTGCCTTGGTGTGTATGTAGAGGTCAGAAGACAGTTTACAGGAGTCTGTTCTCTCCTCCCATGTGTATTCTGGTGATTTAACTATGGTGGTCAGAATTGGTGGTAAGTGCCTTTACGTGCTGAGCCAGCTCACTGGCCTGTGAATTATTTTAAGAAGTGTAATTTTTCTTCAAGAATTTTTCAGGGCATAAAGTGTGAAATTGGATTCAGTTCTCAATATCTGGGTGTGTATATAGTTGTTCCACTATTTTTTGAAGACTAACTTAACTGTTATTACCAATGTGAGGTATAACCCTTATCACTATGAAGGTTCCACATTTGTTGGGTTGTATTCCTGTACTTCCTTTCCTGTGACTTAAATCTCTCTCTGTGTCTGTCTCCTTTCACTACTTTTCTTTTTCATTATTTCCCTGAATATTGATAATTTTGCTCATTTGTTTCTTCATGTGAACTTCTGAAGAAGTTTATATAGATAAAAGTAACTCATTAGTAATTTGTTAATACGACATTACATTTTCATTTTCCACAGAGATTACTTACATTTTCAATTCAATTTCTCCTATTCAAACCCATGGTAGTCCTTTCATTCATTCATCTCTTCTCTTTTATTCTTTTAGTTGTGTTTTAAAGTATTGTCATATAGATCCTGTACAATTCCCAAAAAGGGTATTCTTTGAGTTTGCTGTTAATGGAGCAATTGTATTAAATCTCTTCTTTAGAGATTTAATTAGCTGTTAAATTAGCTGATATCACCAAATTATAGATTTTTTTCTGATAATGATTGATTTCTCATACTAATTTTATACTATGGAACTTTACTAAACATTTGTAACATTTGCAATCATTTAAAAGTTATTCTTGACCCATGTCGTTTGAGGATGTGGTTGTGGATT
This sequence comes from Peromyscus eremicus, assembly GCF_949786415.1. Taxonomy (NCBI): domain Eukaryota; kingdom Metazoa; phylum Chordata; class Mammalia; order Rodentia; family Cricetidae; genus Peromyscus; species Peromyscus eremicus. The sequence goes on along the minus strand of NC_081417.1, from coordinate 9,685,378 downwards.
TCATCTCACAGGAGTGGCACAGGCTGGACCATACCCAGAGGGCCATGCTGGGGGCATTAACATCTATGGGGAACCTGAGAAAGCTGGGATGCTGGCCATGTCTTGGGAGAGCTGGCTGTTTCACTTTGCTGTCCAGGCTCTGTGTGGGACCATCTGGCATTGCTTAGACCTGGCAATATGCTTAAAGTAGGAGATAAAGTTAAATTTAGGGGGAAATAATTTCTGAGGTCTTGGTAATTGAAGGAGGGGAGTCACAAGATCAGAGAAAGTTCGGGAAATGTAAACGGTGTAGTTTGACAGTACTTATCTGAGTGCATCTGACTTGTTCAAGGTGGATCCAAGCCAACTCCTCGGAGCTTACAAGAATTTTTTGAGTTTGCAAAAAGATAAGTTTTGGACACATTAGCATTCCTACTGTTTATAATCTGTACTGAAATTTACATTGTAGAAACAGCAGTATACTCACATCTTTGAGTCATTAAAAAGTAACCAAAAGAAATTTAAAATCCTGAGCGTGTGGCTATGATAGTAGTAGTATAGTGGTTAGTACTCTGCCAGAGCTAGATTAATAGCTTATCAGAATCCCATCAATTAATGTTAAGGCTATGAGCTGTTGAAGTCTTATTGTGACAGTAGCGTATCGAGAGAGAAAAATCTGGAACATATTTCTTTCTTTTATACATCTTGAATCAGTTTCTCCTTATCACCACTTAAGCTTTCCTATCTTCCCATAAACAAACCTTAAAGCATCTTGTCCTTTCCCATCACCACAGCATCACCCTGACACCCTCTTTCTATCCAATTTACCAGGAGACACAGGTGGTTGATTACTGAGGGCAGGTATTGTAGAAAGTACCGTTTAAATAAAGGAATTGTAAAAAGTTACATTGAAATCTGTTTTGTGAGTCTCTTTTTTGAGTCTGAGGTGTGTGGATATCTCTGGGGTGCTGTTGGTTCTTACAATCTGGGCCTGTTTGGTAGTCTTTGTGCTTCCAGCTCTGTGGCTAATGGTTGGTAGTCCTATAACAATAGCTAATTAGTTGTTTCATTAGAGATTTTTGAATGTATCATTGGAGATACACAGAGAAGAAATTGATGAAGCAGGGTGTGATTAGTAGACACAGGAGAATGAGAAGAGGGGTTAGGAAGGAAAACACCCACTTCCATATGAGGTTCCTAATCCAGTAGTTGAGCATGGCTGTGGGGTGAAGCCTCATTCTTCTGGAATTGGAGTCAAAGCAGTTGATCTCGGTGTCCTCTGAAACTTGAGGAAGCAGGGTCCTGTTGGGATTGATGTGTATGAAGGAACATTGTCTTGATGGGGGAGTAAAGGGCTTGAGGTGGGATAAGTGAATCCAATTAGGGAAGCATTTAACCTTAACGGCTGTGGGGTTTTCAAGAATTAACTTGAAGGGGCCTTGCCATTTAAGGGAAAGGGATGAGGGATGTTGGTCTGGAGGAGAGAGTCCTCTGTGTACCAGGTACAGATGGCCTGAGGCAATGTGCTCTTCTGTATGTGTAAGGGATGGGGCAGTAGTTCCTCTAGGGTTTGATGCAAGAATGAGATGGGGAATAGGCGGTGTTTGGTTGGGGAAGAAGATTTGAGATATTGAGAGGTGGGCAAGATTGGAAAGTAAGTCTGGCATCTTCTACTAGTGCCACCTGGAATCAGGGAAGGAGGTAGAGATTGTAAGCCTTTAGAGGTTAAGAGATGGGACAGGTTGTGAGAGGAGAAGATAGTGGTGGGTGACCCACAGGTTAGTGTTTTGGATTCATAAATGAGGAATTCAGCAGCTGCTGAAGTGCATATACAGGGTGTTCATCCAAGGATGGTAAGGTCTAATTTTTTTGACAGGTATGCTACGGGTGCAAAGGAAGGTCCCAGTTGGTGGCCTAGGTCCCTAAGTGTGTATCCCTCTTTTTTTGTTATATAGAGGAAGAAAAGACAGGTTAGGTCTAGGAGATGTAGTGCTGGGGCCTAGAGAAGGACCTGTTTGAGCTTCTGAAAGGGTTAGTAACAGGAGTAAGAAGGGGTTCATGTGAGGGGTCAAGGGCTGCCTCATATAAGGGATGGGAAAGGGGGGAAAAGAGGGGATCCAGGAACATAAGAAGCCAGCTATTCCTAGGAATGATAAAATTTCCTCTTTAGTAGAGAGGACTGTAAGAGACTAGATTAGGTGTTTTCTATCCAAGGTAATGATTTTGTTGGTTTGGGTAATGAATGGTCAGTCCCAAGTAGGTGACCTCAGAAGTGAGTATACAGTTCAACTTTGGAAAGTGAGACTCTATAGTTCTAGCTGGACAAGAAATTTAGATGAGCAGAGGTGTCAGTTTGGCTAATTTGTAGGGACAAGCTGCAGAAAAGAAGGTCATCTACATATTGTATGAGTTTAGATTTGAGGAGAGACAAAGAGAATACACCAGAAGCTAGGGCCTGGCTAAATAGGTGTGGGCTATCCCAGAACCCCTGGGGCAGGACAGTCCAAGTGAGCGGGTTGTAAACTGATCCCTAGCTAGAATGTTATAGTCCCATTGGGGTCCCAGTTGGAGACTGCCTCAAACCCGGCTGAGTGGGCTGCGTTAGTCTGGTGTATTTCATCTGCATGTGCTCTAGCCTGCCCTCAAACTCACCTGTGTTCCTTAGGAAGTAGGTTGTTAACTAGAATCATACATAAATGGATATATATATATATATATATATATATATATATATATATATGAAGGTGAAACTATATGATTGGGTGATATATTGCAATTCTTTAATGAAAGAAGTAGAGTTAGACATATAAGACCCCAGGGTTTTTTTTAAATCTATTTGAGAGTTCACTTAACAAAAAGGAGATATGTACCTTAACCAGTCAGTCCATCCACCCACCCCAGCAATCTCTTGAAAAGGGAGAACTATGGCCTGGTTGGTTTGGGTAGAGAGGGATGGAGGTGGTCCCATAGTGGAGCAGGAGTGTGTAACATGAGACGCGAAAGTGGATGCCAGAGTTGAACAGGTAGAACGGCCCATTACTGGAGAGGAAGGAGGGACTAAAGGAGCTGAAGGAGCAGCTTTATGTTGAGGTCGGTACACTGGGACCTCATTAGCAGGGTCCAGAGCAGAGAAGGTTTCCTCTAGTTCAGTCTTCATAGATAGGAGGAGGTGAGTAGGAGAACAGGAAGAACAGAGGGAAGGTTTGGAGGGAAGGTGAGAGAAGCGTAGGACATAGGGTTCCTCCTTCCACTTACCTGATCGCTGGCAAAAGTTGCAAATATTTTGTATAATATTGGGATCCAGGCTGCCAGTAGGTGGCCACTTTGATTGGTTATCTAAGAGTTATTGGGGTTAGATCTGACTGCAAAGACAGGTAAGTTTAGAAGCCCTTAAGTTGGGTGCTAAGTGTAGAGGCCTAAGGTTTTCCAAGAGGCATCCTAGGGGAGAGCTTGGAGATATGGTGCTAGGTGCAGTTCCTATGAGAGAGGTAGAGAAAGAAGATCCAAAGGTCTGAAATTCTTAGCATCCTGAGATTTCAGAGAGAATAGGATTGAGGAGGCACAAGCTGTCCAGTGTGTCATCATTCAAAGAACAGGGGCCAAGGGCTGAGTAAGCCCAAGCTGTCCCATACATTGTCATGCCAGTACAGGGGCAGAGGGCTCCAAGCCTGGGGAGAGATGTGATTGCCTGGTACCAGGGCTTGTCGGAAGGGCCGAACGGTGAGAACCATGCTCAAGAGACCAAGCCTCTTGGTGGGAAATGGCCAGGGGTGAATATCAGTGAAGGGGGTTAACTGTAGCCTTAAAGACGGTGGTTGGGTATTTTCCTACCTCCAAGGACACCAGAGGGGGTGCTGGATGCTCAACAGTCACTGCCACGGTCCAGGGTAACATTTATGCCAACTGGGAGAAGGGGAACTCACTAATCCTTGCTGGTGATGGATGGAGAGTTCAGCAATCAGTTAGTTGGAAAGTGAAGTTGTTGAAGGTGGACTGAGAACAGGGTCCCAGCATGCCTCAGACCACATGCTGGTGAAAGGGACTGCCAGAAGAGCCTGCCAGAGTCGCAGAACCAATGTAGGAGTTTAGCGGTAGCAATGAAAGTCACATCATGCTACAGAACTCGCATGCGAGGTTTATTGGGAGAGGGGAAGAGGAAGAGGGTGCAGAAGCTGTCCTCTGCGGCGTGGGGATGGGGGAGAAGCAGCAGAGAAAGAGAACAGGAAACAGTAGGAGCTTGTCTTTTATGAGAGAATGTAGCACATGCGCACAGGAAGTGACTGTAGCTGATGATGTATCCTGTCAGGACCCTGAGCAGGCCAGTGTAGATGCCCGAGTACTAACAAGAACATTGCATAAGGAATGTTCCTAGTGGCTGCGGTTGAGGACCCTGAGAGCAGGCCAGAATAAACCCTGAATGTTAACACTTATCTCACAAAAATTTAAAAATCTTGGAATGCATGTTAAATTTTATAAATATTTCATAGCCAAGATCCGTCAAGATTTCTAATAGAAACAAGTCTTGTTTTAGTAACATAAATATTCCTTAATCAGAGACATGTCCTTTTATTGTAAGTATAACCATGTTTATTAACTGATGTGCAACCCTAATTAGTCTTACCTATAAAAATCCAGAGTCAGATATCAAGGATGAAAGTTGAAAGATCAGAGAAGCAGAGCGGCAGCCCCTAGAAACTCCTTACCTCTATGAATGGTCCAACGGAATGGGGGAGATCTGTCTCTATCTGCCTTATATTCTTGTCTCCAACTCCCTAGTGCTTGGATTAAAGGCCTAGGCTCCCATGTGCTGGGATCAAAGGTGTGCTCCCACTGCCTGGCCTCTAGGCTTAACTAGTGTCCAGCTCCACCCTCGTATCCTCAGGCAAGCTTTATTTGTCAGAACACAAACAAAGTATCATACACCAATTAACTGTTTGTTAGTAGAACCTTTTCATATTTATAGGTAGGATTGCTCTCTACATTTATGTTCCAGTGTTGTTGATGTGGGGTCAGGCATCAAGGTTCAGAAAACGTTTTTCTTTAAGACAACCTAGGAGACCTCTGTTGGGTCATGTGTGAGGATAGTTTAACTTGCATTTTTGGTAGAGATTCCAGAACACTCTGGGAATATACCTGCATTCAGGGATGTTGGCTGGGCAGGAATTCTTGGAAAGCTTCTTGTTTCTGTGAAAAATTACATGTTTGGGATTCTGGGATACATCTGAAACCAATTTTAGTAAATTTTCTTTCCAGAAAGTAATCCATTTGAAATTTATCCATTCTGCATCACAGAGTTGAAGTTTCTGGGTTTATAATTACAAACCAGATAATTGTTATCATGTATACTCATGAATAAAGAGAATTTCTTTTTCAATAGGTAGTAATTGCACGATTCTTCTATTTAAGTTTTGTATGTCTGTGGTATTGATCTGATAAAAATAAAATCAATATCTTATGCTGTTTGCCATTCATGTTCTCTATGTTATTAGTATTGAAACTATATTAGCTATTTAGTTGATAATCATATATCACCACTTTTAAAAATAAAATAAAGCCATACTTTGTTTCATACTGATTCATCCCCAAGTTCATTTCTGGACTGTGAATCAGGAGCCCAGCTCTACTTTTGTAGAAATCTATGCAAAGGAGTCAACTGCACTCCCAATGCTGAGTTATGTCTCTTACCACCACAGGCAGAGTCCATATTTACAAATTTGCCTGCTTGATTAAATTTGCTTGTTGCCCAAATTAATCCCTGAGGGCACTCCTGCAGCATCTTGCAAACACATTCATATTTGTGAAGATTTTGAGTCACCTGAAGAGCCTGTCCCAAGAGAGGGAACACCAAGAGATGTTCTGATTTCTTGTTTCAACTCTCACATTGCAAACAAGTGTCCTTTGAAGAGCTTTAGTGGTGGCATTTGTATTTTTGTATTTGTTGTTGATGGTTTCACTGTTTGAAGTGATCCCAGACACAGAGCATAAGTGCTGTTTAGTGTTCCTTAGCACACTGTGTGCCTCTTTGTGTCCTTGTGACACTCCTTGTACAAACAAATAAACAACAACAATAAATGCAGTGTATCAGATACATGTCATTTAAGTATGAGTGATGGTGAGTACAGCCATCAGTTCAACACCACAAATCAAGTAGGATATCTTTTTTAATTAAGAAATTTTTTATTCATTTTACATACCAAACATAGATCCTCCTCTTCGCTCCTCCCTCCCTCCAGCCTTTTCCTACCCACCCATCCCTCATTCTCTCCTACAAAAAGGTAAGGCCTCCCATGGGGAGTCATCAGAGCCTGGTACATTCAGTAGAGGTAGGTCCAAGCCCTTCCTCCCTGCATCAAGGCTGTATGAGGTGTCCCACCTTAGCTAGTGGGCTTCAAAAAACCAGCTCATGCACCAGGGATTGATCGTGATCCTATTGCCAGGGGGCCCCTTAAGCAGATAAAGCTGCACAACTGTCTCACTTATGCAGAGGGCCTAGTCCAGTCCTGTGGAGGCTCCACAGCTATTGGTCCACAGTTCATGGGTTCCCACTAGTTTGGTTTGGTTGTTTCTGTAGGTTTCCCCATCATGATCTTGATGCCCCTTGCTTATAGAATCCCTCTTCTCTCTCTTCGACTGGACTCGGTGGAAATCTGTCTGGTGTTTGGCTGTGGATCTCTGCATCTGCTTCCATCAATTACTGGAGAAAGCCTCTATGATGACAGTTAGAATATTCAATGATATGATTACTGGAGTAAGCCAGGATATCTTTATAAGGGAAAAAACACACTGCTGCATACAGATCTTTTGGTAAGTGATTGTCATCCAGAGGTTTGCAGGAAACAAACTCTTTATTTTCCTTAGGAGCAATTGAATCTAATAGTCATTGTAAGCATTTGTAGTGATTTTATATATAACTACTCTGAGTGAGTATTGGCTATATATCATGCCATAATATCTCATATCTACCTATCTATCTACCATAACTTTTTCCCAGATTGGATTTTTCATTTGGATACCAATGTATTTCTTAGAATTAAAGGTTTTGTTGCTGTTGCTGTTTTGGCTTTGCTAAAGGTTTATCCACAGACTTCCCTGTGTGAGGCAAGCTCTCATCACTAAGCTCTACTGCCTCAAGTTAAAAAAATAATTATGGGACAGGACAGTGTAGGACAAATCTTAAAAGTTCTTATTAATAAAAACAAACCTGAAGCCAGGTATTGGGGTGAATGCTGGAAGATCAGAGAAGCAGAACAAGCCACAGCCACCTCATCTTGCCAGTTCCTTAGTTGATCCTGTTTCCTCAGACTGGAAGCCTCTGAGTCCTTTTCCAGAATGAATCTCAGCTGAACTGCTGCTAGAAGCCTAAAAGCTTAATCAGTCCTAGTCCTGATTTTCATGCCTTATATACCTTTCTCCTTTCTGCCATCACTTTCTGGGATTAAAGGCATGAGTCACCATGCCTGGCTGTTTCCAGTGTGGCTTTGAACTCACAGAGATCCGGGTGGATCTCTGCCTCCAAAAGGCTGGGATTAAAGGTATGTATGCCACCATTTTCTGGCCTCTATGTCTGTCTAGTGGCTGTTCTGTTCTCTGACCCCAGATAAGTTTATTAGTGTTCACAATATATTGCAGAACACAATATCACCACAGGACAGATGGCTCCATGGGTATAGTGCTTGATGTGTAAGCATGGGGACCTGAGTTTGGATCCCTGAAGCCATGTGACCTATCAGACATGGCAGTACAGGCCTCCAGCCACAGTAATTAAAGCTATTTGTGTGTGTGATTAGAATCTTCTCAGCCTAGTTGTACTATCTCCAAAGACATAGGATGCCAGAAACTCATGGTCACCAAAGGCCAACTACAGACAGTGACTCCTGAGTTGGTTGATGCATGAAACAAAGCTTAAAAACACAGACACTCATGGGAGTAAGCGTAGAAAGGAGAATTGTGGATTATTAATAATCTGAAGAATAGTGTGAAATTAAGGAAAAATAAAAGAAACTCCCAAGTATAGAATGGGTTTGCACGACAGGAAAAGCCACTGAACGATCTTGTCCAGGGATTTTTATAGGATATTGCAGAAACTGGCTGAAGGCTGAGATTATTGTTATGTGATTGGTTAGTTTTCTGGACTGTCATGAGCTGAGCCAATGGAGGGCCTGCATGCTGTCTTCATGCTTGCCTGGCCCAATCAGGGAGATTCCATGCTCTCTTTCCATGCTGTCAACTCAGTTGTGGATGTTTGAAGCCCCCTTCGCCCATCTCTGATGCTGGCTTTGTAACTTGTTGACTTTGTCTGCTGGATGGTACTGTCTGCTGCCTCCGGATAGGTGTCCCAGGTGCTGTCTGTTACTCTCAGCTGCCTTTGTTTTCATGTAACATGTGTGAGAAACTTGCAGTTTTCATCATGGGCTTTGTCCTCTTACTGCATATGGAGAACTGATTTTTGTATTGCTATCATGGAGGAAAATCAGGAAAATTCTGGAGGGGCTCACTGGCTATCTAAACTAGCCAAAACAATGACTCTAGGTTCAGTGAGAAATCAGGATTCAGAAAATAACTGGAGAACAATAGAGGAAAAGATGTACAAAGTCAACCTCTCACTCCCTACCCCATGTGTACACACAGGACAGCACACTAGCACACATACTCATACACAACATTGCACACAAGCACAATTCAAGAAGTAATGTTTAATATTAATATGACTTTTCATAAAATGTATAATATATGTAACAAATCAAATCATTGTCTACTTCATTCTCCTATGAATTTATTTATGTTCTTTACAATATTAATTTCTCTTTCTGTATACAACTCTATCTTGCACTAATTTAGGTGTGAGATTCATGACTCATGTTTATATGGCTCTCTTGATATTCAATGCCATTTGTTGAAAATACTTTTCTTGCACTGTTGAGCATCATCAATGTCTTTGTTGAAAAACAACTGACTACATTTCTGGGTGTTTTGTTCTGGATTCAGTTCTGTCCTAGTCATCTTTGTTATACTTGTGTCAACAGAATATTGTGATAATCATTTTAGTTTCATAGAAAGTCTGAACATTATTTTCAAGAACCCTCCAACATTTTTTCTTATCTTCAATATTATATTGGATTTTATATCTCTCTAATTTCCAGGTAAATTTCAGAAACAGCTTGTCCATTTTACACTAAGCTTTCTGGTATTTGAATTTTCATTTCACCGAATCTATTAGTCATTTTGGAAGAATTTACTTATGGAGATCTCTCTCTCTCTCTCTCTCTCTCTCTCTCTCTCTCTCTCTCTCTCTCTCATCTATCTATATCTTTTTCTTTTTGTGATATTTCATAGTATTTGGTACAATTTTTTGGACATCTTTTGTTAAATTTATTTCCAGTGGATAGTCTAACCAAGAAAAAAATCATTACACATAACCAGTGTTGGAACATAATAACCAGATGCCAAATCACTCAGTATTAAGAAATGTCGGTAATATAGGTGTCACAGTTAGGGCTGAATACACTATAACATTGGTTCTCAACCTTCCTAATGCTGGGACCCTTTAATATAGTTCCTCATGTTGTGGTGACCCCAACTATAAAATTACCTCATAACTTTAATTTTGCTACTTTTTGTTTTGTTTTGTTTTTTTGAGTCAGGGTTTCTCTATGTAGTTTTGGTGTCTGTCCTGGATCTTTCTCTGTAGACCCAGCTGGCCTTGAACTCACAGAGATCCGCCTGGCTCTGTCTTCTGAGTGTTGGGATTAAAGGCATGTGCTACCACCACCTGGCTAATTTTGCTACTCTTAAGAATTGTAATGTAAATATCTGATACTTAGGATATCTTATATGAGACCCCCAAAAGGGTCATGACCCACAGGCTGAGAACCTCTATACTACAATCTCTTTTTCTCTTCACCATGACCAGTTGTGAGTCTTTGTGTTAATTGCAATCTATTGCAAAAAACAAGCTTCTCTGATGAGGTTTGAGAGGTACGTTAATCTATCCATCACACCCACTCCTTCTGTTATACCAGTGTCCACTGTGTGCCATGAGGAAGGAGAAAGACACTTATGGGTTCCAAAGTCTTTAACAAATCACCACATAAGTTGAGTTGCTGATTGATCAGAGCTGCAGGACAAGGACTCAGGAGCCTTGCTTTCCTGGGAACCCCAACCAAGGGCAGAAGTGGGGTTCATAAGCACAAAACCATAAAGATACCTGTGCTGAGCATTACAGTTACATTTTTCACCAATCAGGATTCATGGATTAGGGGCTTTCCCTATATGTTCCATCATTGTCAACCAACACAGAATGTTCAACCAATTAGATTCATTGTTCTTTTCGTTGTTAGGAACAGGCATTATGTTTGGGGGATTGTTGCTTAGAGAGGAAGTTGGTTAGTTTCTGTACAGTCCCCATGGGAACTCCGTGGGAACCTGAACTTTCTTTCATCCTACAGGTAAAATGGAGTCTGAAGTTAAAATGGCAGTACTTAGGACAAGGTGCTTTTGCCTGCCCCCTTCATTTCAAAGGTACAGGGACCACTGTTGAAGAAGGGGCGTAAAAACTGTAAGAATCCGGGGAAGTACCTTTCAGACACAACAGGGCAATCACACATACGAACTCACAGAATTTATACAAGCTCAAGCCAGACAAAATCCTGGTGTAGAGGAGGGTGTCATCACGAGGTTCCCTCCCTAACTGAGTACTTAGTGGTAACTGACACCTGCCAGGAGAGGAATGGGTAGTTTTCTTTAAAGGTGTGGTCCCTGACAGGTCTAACATGCTCCAGGGGCAGACCACACATCCAAGAGTATGTGCACAGCACAAACTGGACTTTATTTCTTATTTTTACATGCGTTCACAAAGTTGTTTGAATATGGAATGGGAGTGGATCTTGGAGGAGTTTGAGAGACGGGTGAATATGATCAAAATACAACACATGTGTTTCTTAAAGAATTAATAAATATATAAATACACTTCAGTGAGCCAATTACTGCAAATATATTCATGAAACCACACAACTCATTAAAACTGAAATAAAAGGATATTGTCTTAAAATTCTTGAATCCATTAAAATAGAATCAAGACAGAATCCAACAGTCTCTATATAAAAAATGACAACAAGAATACACTTAAATTGAGTTGAATTTATTCCTTTAAAACTCGTTTAATTTCTTATTTAAAAGTTGTATTAGTTACTTCGTTAAAGGGAAAAATATGATTGTTTTAGTAAATGCAGAAAAACACTTCAAAAATTCAATAGTTACTAGAGGGAATGCTTCTCAGCAAACCAGGAAAATATATAAAGAAATCAGAAGGTGGAAGCAATGTCTTTAAGGTAACATGACAAAGGCTTTCTCTTCAGGATCCTGCTGGAGCAGAAGCAGTCAGTATGAGTGCTTTATTAAAAAGTGTGAGAGCTGCTGACTTACACAGGGAAACAGATAACAGATTAATGAATTAAATTAAAGTGACTGCAAAGAAAAATGATTATCATTTATTCACAGATAAGAATCTTAGAAAATTAAAGAGAATCAAAGAAAAGATACGAATAAAAAATTTAGGTGTAAATAAAAAAATTAGAAGCAAAAAAAAAAAAAAAAAAAGAATCTAGAAATAAGTCCCTGGAATCAATAAACAGTGTTAACAAGACTCTTGACGTAATTCTTGCTTAATGGTATTCGTCATAAAATATTGCTTGTAATAGCATAAAGAACAAAATGAGAGTGAAATGAACTTTATATACACTTCCTTTATCTAGAAACCACACAATTAAGAAATGCTTAGTTATTTTTCTTGTCACTGTGCCACATCCCAACAGAACAACTCCTAGGAGGCGGGATTTGCTCTGCCAGCAGTGTCAAAGCTTTCAACCTGCCATATGGGGAGCTTTGTGCTGTGTGACAACTTCCTCCAAACGGAAACAAATCTGAGCTTTCAGTGATAAAGTTGCTCCTATAAGCAGCCTCTTACCAACACTCCTGTAGCTAACTCCAACATACTCAATGTCAATGTCCCTTGAGGTATCTTTTGGTATCTCAAAACTTAAACATGATAACTACAGGCATTCCTTTCCTAGCCTGTTGGTTTAAGGGCATCAGAAGTCCAAAGTATCCAAGGGGAAGACTGCATTTCCAATTCAGTGGAATATTTGTTGTGGCTCCTGGCAGGCATAATCCACCTCTAGAATCAAAACTTACAGGCCATCAGAATTTAAGATTGCAGGAACATGAAGCAAAACTTTTACTAGTGGGTCACTAGAAGTGGCAGTGAGTGGAGCTATTTCCTTTTCTGCTCCTTAATTCCTGGGCCTGTAGATCCTGGCTATAGGAGAAATCACACCATATATTAGACACCGAGTCAACCTGCCACCAGGTCTCTGGTTGGTCACCATAAGAAATTGGGTTCAGTGTTGATCTCTGCTGTTGGTAGATCTTGCACTCAGCAGCAGCTGTAGCCAGGTCAGCCTTGGTGAATGGAAGGCCATGTTGTTTAGCCCATGAATAACCACCATCTCTGTCACCATGACAGAATGGCAGTGGGCCTTTAGAGATTTTGCTCTCCTCTGAATAAAACAGTTTATTAGTTATAAGGTACCGTACATAAGTGGACAAAGATATTAGAAGCCATAAGATTGTTAAGGGATGTGGCTAGCACCAGGTGTGGGCTAGCTCTCTAGGAGTTGTTAGGTAAAGAGGCCCTTGAGGCCCACAAACCATAAAGACAATTGCCACTGGTATTGGTTACATGCCATAACTAGATGGTAAGATGCTGTTACCAAATACAACATATGTATTGGCTGCAAAAATAGAGGTTCAAGGCTGGGTCTGAACTAAAGGCGCTCTCTCTCTCTCTCTCTCTCTCTCTCTCTCTCTCTCTCTCTCTCTCTCTGCTGGATTGCAATCGTAGTGCTGGAAAGTGTTATGCTGATGTTGTGGATACACCAACTGTATGATTGCATTAAGGCCTGTTCCAAAGAAGGAAACTCATATATTATATGCCAGAACAAAAACTAGTGGCTGGGAGGTCATGGTCCCCAGTGGGAATGCCACTACTGTTTTGTTAAGTGGATGTGAGGTACCTATCAAAATGCCTTCCAAACATATGTTTAGATCACTGTTGTTCTCAGCCTTGATCAGCCATGGAGGAAAGCATCTTTTTTTTGCAATGAATTGTCTTCACAGAGACTCATCCCTGATCAAATTCCTGAGAACAAGTGACTGTTAGTGTGAGATAATGGCCCAAAGCTCAGCCGTAAGAGGAAGGAAACAATCAGAGGCTCTCTCTCTCCAAACACAGAGAACATAGTATAAGAGGTCGCACAATAAACACAAGAGCCAGAGGCTCTTCAAATGGAAACATTTCCCACAGAAGGGAGCAAGGTCCACAGAACTAAGAAAGTAAACTTATCCCAAGTCTGGGAAATCACCAGATTCACACGGCCCCTCGGGGAGGTTGTACAAGCAGAAACAAAAGCTGGGAAAGGAGGATTTCCAGCCCATCAAGCTGCCTGCAAGTCAGCGCCTAGGATGTGTCTTCCATGTACACTATCCAGGCTAAGGAGGTTTTTGGTGACACAGCTGTCTTCGAGCTCCCCTTTATTAAACATAGATTCTTTTCATGTCCGATATAATGGGTACAGTTTCCCTTCCCTCTGCTCTTCCCACTTCCTCCCCACCTCCTCCCCCATCCAGGTCCACTCCCTTTTCTGTCTCTCATTAGAAAAGAACAGCCTTTGAAGAGCTACAATCAGAACATAACAAACTAAAATACAGTAAGGTAAAACAAGAACCATCATATCAAAGTTGTACAAGCCAAGCCAACAGAAGAATAAAAGAGCCCCAAGAGAAGGGACATGAATCAAAAACCCACTCATTTACACATTCAAGAGTCTCATAAAGTACTGAACTGAAAGCTGTAATGTCTGCAGAGGACCTGGTGCAGACCATGTAGGCCCTGTGCTTACTGCGTCAGTCTCTGATGAGAATCAGTCTCTGATGAAGTGTCTTTTACACTCCTGTAAGTAATGAATAAACTCATTTGTTATCCAGGTTGGACTTTGGCCTGTCATAGCTATCTGGTTTGAACAGATATTTGTCCACATCCCTCCAACAAAAACCACACAGCGGTGTTGGAGTGTGGCAATAAACTGGTCATGGCAGACAGGGAGCATGGAGAGAATGCTGGTGGTCACAGGGCTTTCTTCCTTCCCCTTTTATTCTGTCTCTGACCGCCCGCATGGGATGGTACTACTCACAGAAGATTCTGTCAGAACAGACCCTCACAAACACACCTTTAGCCATGCTGCATTAATCTTTTAGTTGATTTTAAAACAAGCCTAGCTCACAAAAAAATTAACTGCCACAGTGTCCAATATTTTTAGCATTTCACTTGTGTAGAAGACTCACTATTTAAAGACCTTGATTAGTAACAAGTTGATCTATATAGTCAAAGCAATACAATCCAAATAATTATATTCATTTGTATGTGTATGCATGTGTAACTTGAGATGATTATCCTAAACCTTACATGAAAATACAAAAGTCTAAGAATGGTTTAAGCATGATTGCAAAGGAATGAATAAATGGGCTTGGCTTACTATAAATAAGAATAACTGGGCCATTATAGTTAAAACTATGTGCGTCCAAGACATATACATAAACCAGAGCAGAATGCAAAGCTCTGAGCATGCATCAACCATGTACAGTGTTGGCCCTGGGCTCCTGACTCAGTGGCACTTTTGTCATCTACCCTGCAGCTCTCATCTCTGAAGAGAGCACAGTATGAGCCAGACCACACAGTTTTTATAGGCAGCGTATTCTATACCTATAGACTAGAGGACAGAGAAGCTGTTTGCTCTGAGTGGGGTCAAGCAGTAGAAGGCAGAGCAGCAGAGTCGGACTACAGGACACAGCCCTGGCGTTGGTGCGCTTGAGCCAGTGAACTTGTCCCAGCATAGTAAATCTACTAGAGGGGGTAAACATGTTGTGTGGCATTTATGGCATTCCCACTTTGGGGGTCAACAGATAGAGGCTGAGAGCTCTAGAGTGAAACCACCAATATTCAGCAGAGACAGATATTTTATAGATAGTCCCAGGTCTGACCTCAGGTCTTGGTTGAGAAGTACTTGATCAGCAGAAACTGCTGGCTATGTTTCCAAAAGCGGCATGAAGAGGCAGCCCTGACCCTGTGTCGTAAACCACTGCTGCACTGTTGTCACAGCTCACCCCTGTCACCTAATGAGGGGTCCTACGTGGCAGCTGATGGAGAAGGAGGAAGCCTCTCATTGGTTCCCACATGGAATGAGTCTTCAACTCGTTTTCCTTTCTTTATTCTACTAGAGAATTTTAAAATAAATACATATTATACAAAATAATGGCTTTCTTTCAGCGTTTTCATGCATGTACATAATCTACACTTTGGTCATATTCTTTCCACAGTTAGTCTCTTTTGTGTCCTCTCCAGTAGAATGTTAAGCTTTTATTTAATTGTTTCACTGTAGAGTCAACATAACTTAAGCCTCCTATTTAAAATAGTTTGGGTTGAAAAAACACTTAAGAATTATTCTTGTAATAATTGCCACAGGACGGTCAGTGCCAAATTTGTCTTTAGCCATATGTACATGCTGGCTAGTTTTTGTCAACTTGACACAAGCTGTCATGTAGGAAGAGGGAACATCAACTGAGAAATTGCTTCCATCAGACTGGCCTGTGGGGAAGTCCATGGGGGACATTTTCTTGGCTAATGATTGATGTGGGAGGGTCTGGCCCACTGGGGGTGATGCCACCCTTGGCAGATGGTTCTGGGTTGTATATAAATAAATAAGCTGATCCAGCCAGGTGGAGCTAGTAACAATACTAGCTGGCTAGTGACAGTACTCCTTCATGGCCTCTGCTTCAGTTCCTGACTCCACATTCCTGCCTTGAGTTCTTGCTAACTTCCCTCTATGATGGACGGGTACCTGCGAGTTGTAAGATGAAATGAACCTTTTCCTTCCCAGAGTTGCTTTTGGTTATGATGTCCATCACAGCAATAGAAAACAGACTAGGACAACATATTATCATTGTGACAAATAATACTGATAAGTTAAGCCAATGTCCATTTATCGCTTTGTTGCTTGACATATCAGTAATGGCTTTTGAATCTCCCATGGTACCTTTAATAAGAAAATTATGCATGTAATAAAGGTATGTTTTATTGTTATCCTGCCGTATTTCCATAGGTGGAGACTGTGTTGTTTATATCTGTGACAAGGTAAATGCTCTAATCAAATACTCCTTTGGGCAATTACATATTCCATCTTTGTTGATGTTTTTTTTTAAATGCATCAGAAAATGTTCTTGTAAGATGGGCACATTAAATGTTGGATTACTATATAGCTCTTAGAATCTGTAATCCATAGTAGAAAACAAAGTGAATAATGTGATCAAATGTTCTTTGAAATACTGTTTAGAGCTTTATATTATTATAGTGTTAATATAATATTTTTATTGTTATTGTAATTATTATAAGTCAATCAATAGCTTAACTTACATCATTGAGCAATGGTTCAATGTTTCTTAGTTTAGGCTTGCACTACCCAACACAGTACTCTCAAGTTGCAAAGCAACACGACACTGAGCAATTGGCAGTTATCTTAACTGATTCCAGCTGTTCTGTAAAGTGTAAAATACAAACTGGGGCTCAATAACAGCATTACAATAATGTAAACTACCATTTTGTATTTATGAAAGATGAGGTGACAACATTTTGTATATTTTAAAGGCATTGTGAAATTTAATTTCATTCATTTCTTTTCTTTGTGATACCAATGCCTTACCATTTGGACAGCAAACTGCATATTTTCTTTTTGGTTTTTGAAATATGGCTACCAAAGTTTTATAAATAATGGCCGTAACTCATACCTGTTGCTCTAGGTGCATTTCTATTTGGCAGAACTGACCTGGAGCAATATAGTTAGAAAGATGGTCAGGCTGTCCAAACATAAGGATTAGTCTTTGAATTAACAGTAGTGGATAGAGTTGTATTACTGTCGTAGGTTCTGGAAACTCAAAATGTGTGTCTCACAAGAACCATATAAGAGCTTAGAGAGTCTATCAGCTCCTGTGTTTACCATTGATGTTATTATTAACAAAAGACATAATGTACAGGATTTCTGCATAGATAGAATTTATATTGTGGTACTATTATGCTACCATATTTCCTGCCATTAAAAATTTAATCAAATTCCTATGATTGTGGCTTGTGTTTGTGTTTGGTCATTTCATGTTGCACTGTGGCAAGCCAGACTTCTGGGAAGAGAAGAAGATTCAGAACACAGGAGCAGCAATAGCCAGTGAGCACAGAGTGGCCCCTGACTCTCCTGTGGTCATAACATAGAAACACTAATAACAGCCAAGCACCCATTCAATGACCTGGGATTCTCCTCTGCTTTTTACCCTTCTGCATTCACCGCAGCAAATTGGTCCTACTGTCTGCCTTCTAATAACTCTGAGGTCTCTTTCATCATCCTCACACCTGTGCTGGCTGGCTTTATGGCAGCTAGACATGAGCTAGAATAGATTCATCTGAGAAAAGGCAACATCAACTGAGAAAATACTCCCATAAGATTGAGTTACAGGTAAGTCTGCAGTGCTCTTAGTCATTGATGTAGGAGAGACTAGGTCATTGTGGGTGGGGCCACCCCTGGGAGGTGGTCCTGGGTTCTGTAAGAAAGCAGCCTGAGCAAGTTATGAGGAGCAACCTAGGAAGCAGCACTCCCCTACGGCCTCTGCATCAACTGCTTCCAGGTTACCTGCCCTGACTCCTTTCAGTGATGAACAGTGATGTGGAAATGTAAGCCAAATAAATTCTTTCCTCCCCAAGTTGTTTTGGTCATGGTGTTTCATCACAGCAATAGTAACCCTAACAAAGATATACCCATTGCTGTTGTCCTGGCAAGACCTTTTTCTCGGGAGGGTTCCAGATTCTACAAGAGAATTTGTTTAACTCTTTCAAACAAAGCTCCACTAGCACAGCGATTGCCTACCTGACAATGTGTGACAAAGCACACTGTGCTTAGAGTTCCAGACTGCCTTTAGTCTACCACTCTGTCGAATACTTTGCCCTGCCCCAATGTGCTGGATCTGCTGCAGCCTTTGAAATTGTTCACGATGTGCTGCACCCCCTTAGCTATCTTTGATTTGGCCAAGTCTTAGCATTCTCGAGGTATAACAAACTAATCTGCACCTCCTTCCAGTTAATGTGCTGAAGCTCTAACTCCCAATGCAACTATTTGGAAATAGCATCTTTAGAAGGTAACTGGAGTTAAATGAAGCTATATGAGTGCCATGTGATCTTATACTCTCAGCCTCTAGAACTGTGAGAAAACAAAAAATTAAGCCACACAGTATGGCATTTCATTGTAGCAGCCTGGACTATAAAACAGAAAGCCTTGCTCAATCAATCTCTGTGTGCTCTGATGTCTGAGGCTAGAGCCCTCCTGCTGGTTACACTTGACCCTGGACACTTTTACTCATCATACTGTGGGTTTGGCAATTTTATCTTTTATACTAGTATTT
This sequence comes from Peromyscus eremicus, assembly GCF_949786415.1. Taxonomy (NCBI): domain Eukaryota; kingdom Metazoa; phylum Chordata; class Mammalia; order Rodentia; family Cricetidae; genus Peromyscus; species Peromyscus eremicus. The sequence goes on along the minus strand of NC_081417.1, from coordinate 9,666,850 downwards.
TAATTTCTTCATAGCATGGAAATCCTCTTATTCATTTTTTATATTAAAGCTCACAATGCTTATTTTATTTAATTTTGGAGGCATCCCTGGGCAGAGGCTGTGTTTTAGTGATTGAGCATATGGGTGTTTTGCCGGAAGGCCCCATGGCATATGTGATTTTGAGGGATGGGTTGCTGAAGAGTTCTCATGAGTAGCTTCCATCATGAAGTCACATGGACACGGGCACTAGTGAGTCCTGAATTGGCAGGTGGTGTGACCAGGGAGGTTTTGGTGAGTCTTGTTTACTGGGAAAGGCACAGGTACCTAACAGTAAATGCTCTCAACAGCTTAGCAAAATCAAAGGTATTTTTGTGGTTCATCCTAGGGTCTTAAGCGCAAAAGATTAATGGCAAGGAAGTAGGAGAGACTCAGCAGTTGTTGAAGTGGTGTGAGATTCCCCAGAGACACAGGAGGGAAGGTGCATGTTGTGGAGCTCAGTTACTGAATGTAACTCTACTGCCGTTCAGTTCTCACTGAGGCCCATAGCAAACCTGCCAGTGGCCACTTTCCATGTGCCTGACTAGGGAGTGTCATTCATCCCTCCTTCTGATTAGTTTTGTGAATTGAGTCAGTTCTATGCCATTTTAAGAGTGCCCAGGAAGCAGAGATCTGAAATGTGGGGATCTTACCTGTCCTAATCAGTTATAGTTTTTTTTCCTATTTGTGGCTTCTACATTTGCTAGTTTCCCAGAAACATAATGCAAAGCTGGCAATAGAAATCAGACTTGGCAAATTTCAACTGTGAAACATCCAAATGTTACCAGAATCTCACTCTGGTCTCCCTTCTGCTTCCCATCCTTGTGGCTGCCATACAAAGAATTCAGATGGGATGTATACAGTCTGTTGTGTAGAAGACAGGCAAGGCCCATTGCAGAGAGCATTGCAATATAAACTATTCTCATGGAGTTACTGTGCTGCCTTATGTGTTTAGGCAGGCTTTACACTACTTTCTCAAGTCTCTGATGGATATACTCCCCAAGGGTATTCTCCTATACTGGTGAATGATATCTTGTTTGGATTAATTCTTTAAGAAATATTTTATTTTATGTACATGAGTGGTTGATTATGCAAGCATATATATCTGTGTACCACACACATGCCTATTGCCTGCAGAGGCCAGAACAGGGTGTTGGATCCCCTGGATCTGGAATTATAGTTTTCAGAGGCCATGTGGGTGCTTGAAGCCAAACCTGGGACTTCTGCAAGATGAGCAAGTGCTTTTAACTGCTGAGCCATCCTTTCAGCACCTTGGATTAACTCCTAAGGGAGGGACAGTTGTATGTCCTCACTCCTTCCCACAAAGTCTTCTGCTAGACAGAAGTTAATCATTTTATAATCAATCCATCACTTCAGAAAGTCATGTCTCTACATCTCTACCCAGGATAGAGATACAGCTCAGAGCTCATTCTTTTGATAAAAGGTATCATGTAATAGTGTACATTAAAAAGAATGACAACAGAAAAATAATCCTATAAACCTGAGAAACTAGCCATGGTTTGCTAGGAATAAATAGCCCTTTCTTAGTAGGCCTCCATGAAGACCCGCTGCCTCCACCTTCCTCACTTTTGTTTAATCTGTTGCTTTCCCGAGGTCAGTCTGTGGCTGCTGCTCTGAGCTGTTCCTTACCATGTAAAACAGCAGCCTTTCAGGCTGAACCTTGTTCTAAGTGGTCATTCACAAGCCACATTGGGTTCCACCTTAAGTGCAGATGCAGAGGCAGGATGACTCTGCACCTTGTGCACGGAGACACCACCACCATATCCAGTACCACCCATGACATACAGCCTGACGATGCATCCCCGGAGTCAAAAGTCATTGCCCTATATAATTATCAATCTAAATAAACCATGTGAGACGTGGAATATAACTGTATTAGAAAAGCAAGGCCTGAGAACTTACTGAATGAACTAGACCAAGAAGCAGATACAAGACCCTTACCTGGATCCCATCAGAGAAGGCCACATAACACTGTGGTGGCCCCAGCCCTCACTGACCTGTCATATGACCACTTATATTTGAGTCAAAGGAAGGAAGTAGGAAACTCCTGGTGGAAACAGGGCTTTCAGCTCAGTTTGGTCCCCACTATTGTCATAGCCTAATACTAAAATTGTCATCTATCCATTTATTCATCCATCCATCCATCCATCCGTCCGTTCATCAGTCCATCCATCCATCCATCCATCCATCCATCCATCCATCCACCCATCCATCCATCCATCCATCCATCCATCCATCCATCCATCCATCCATCCATCCATCTGTTTGTCCATCAAAACCCAGTACTGCAGCTTGCCTCCATGGTCTTTTGGCTTGGTATTTCTCCTCCAGGGCTTTCTCACCTCTTTCTCACATCAGCAGCTGGACTCACACCTGAGGCTCCACTCAACCCTGAGGCAGGGATCAAACCATGACCCTTCAGCTCATCTGGGTTCCTAATTAGCTTATCTATCTCTTTGAAGAGTATGAGCTTCCTTCTTTTGCCTTAGGAAAGCCTCTTTGACCTGCTTAAACTGTGCTGCAGCCTCTTTAAAATGTGGCCAGCTTGTAATACATACAACCCCCCCCCCCCGCAACTCCCCTCCCACATGAGCACACACACACACAGATATAATTACTGTGGGATATGTAATGTGTGAGCTGAGAATTAATATTAGTAATTAAGACTGGAATAAAGGAACCCATGCTTGCCCCTGGCAGCTATCAAGGAAAGCAAGCAGGACTACTTGGCAGATTGCAACCAAGGAAACTGGCATAGCTTCTGAATTTATTATTATTCAATAAAGTCTGGCACTGTGGAGAGACACAGATATGTCGGTGAGTGTTGCTGACATCCAGTGCTCCTCTATGGCATTTTAAATGGTGTGTGTGGGGTGTGTGTGTGTGCAATGTGATGATTTCTGCTTCTTTCACATGGTATTTCAAACTCTAAGGAGGGCAATTGTGATGCTTCCTTCTTCCTTAAAATTAGTGTGTTACCGAGGACACAGGAAGAAAGCCCAAAGCTGACTATGGGGGAAGGTCCTCAGTGACCTAATTACCAACAGCTACCAAGTATGAGGCTATCACCAAAGAGTCTTCCTGAGCTCATACCAGCTTAGCCAGAGGGTTCTGGACTAGAGAGCTGTTTGCTGCGTAATCTCTGAAATGTTACTTAACTTCTCTGAGACACATGACCTGTAAATGAAACAATGCCGCTTGGCTTATAGTATAAAGATGAGGGACATTCTGTAAAGTACTGCTGAATGTCAGCTATTAACTCATAGAAATTATTACTAGTTTCCTTTTGGGCCCATTGTCCTTGGATGGTGTTTATCTCTGTTGACGAGGAAGAATTAAAATGACAAGAAGATGTTGGATTTTGAGGCACCGAGAGTCTTCAGAGACCGTTTCCATTGAGAGAGGACTAAGTGACTCATGACAGATAGTTGTGGCTTCCTATTTTACTATCTTGCAGGTACTCAACAATTCATAAGGACCTTTATTCAGTGTCTCATCATTACAGCAGTAATGGGATTCTTCCTGTCATCAATGTGTCCAGTCCAGGGTCACAAAACAATGGGGCAGACCACCAAAGTCTATTAAACCAGAAACAGACTTTATTCCAGAAAAAAAAAAAGAAAAGAAAAGAAAAGAAAAGAAAAGAAAAATCACCATGAGGCACAAAAGCTCATCAGCTAGCTGAGACCTCAGCCAGTGTTTGGGATTTTGAGGCTATGGCAAAGGAGGCAGGTTCTGGGCCCCTTTTTATAGTAAGGGAGAAAGCACCAGGCATGGGGTGCATGCTAGGAGTCATTTAGAAGCATCAGGCATGGGGTGCATGCTAGGAGTCATGTAGAAACATCAGGCATAGGATGCATGCTGGAAGTCATGTAGAAACATCAAGCATGGGGTGCATGCTAGGAGTCATGTAGAAGCATCTATGAAAAGATAACTTTGGTCCAGGCAGTTGTTGGCTATCAGGGGAAATGGTTAAAAGTTCACCCCTGGCTGTTGGCAGAGGAGCTGGCTGTAAGCAGAGAGCCATTGTTAGAAGTTAACCTTTGTAACTGATGACTGTCAGCTTTTATTTTATTAGGTTTATAATTTTATATTTCTATATTCCTGGACCCTTCAAGCAGAAATCTGGCTTTGCTACAGCTTGTTCTTCATAATTGGCCCTGAGAAGAAAAAGGAGCAGAGTTGTGAGGATCTCTGTGGAGGAACCATCATTCTTTCGAGTCCCACAGGCCGAGTGGCCACAGAGCCCTTGCGCTCTTCATACCCATGCATTCCAGTGACTTCATCCTTGACTCACTTTTACAAAGCAGGCTCCTTTTCTTCACATCCAGTTAAAATCCCACCCCTGTCTTCTTGGCAGAGCTGAACCATTACCGGACAGGAGGGAGAAACATCTTCGGCCTGCTCCACACTGAGAAACAAAATTAAAGATTGCTTTGATGATATACTAGCAAACCCCAGGGCTTCTCTAGAGAAATCTTCCAGCCATTGGGAAAGGCCAGTGGGGACTCATCATGGCAACACAGGATGTTTGTCAAGGGCAGCTCTGGAGTTGTAGAGGCTTCTGTTTGTAACTGCAGCTCTTCCACCTGCTAAATACGTGACCGGCAAGCTCCTCACTATCCCCGAACCTCAGCTTTCTACTCTATTAAAGAAGCAATTGTCCCTTTCTTTCTCCTATGAAACATTGTATATTTAGATTTTTGGTGTATATCCTGAAAATAATTTTTATTAAATTACCTTTTCCATAAAAGTAATCCATCTCAAAGTTGTCCATTTAGGCCCATATAATTTAGGTTTAGTTCTATGAGTTTGTAATTGACTTTTTGGTTTTATTATAGCATTACGAGGTACACATAAAAAAAGGAGTTCTCTTTACAGGGAGTATATAGTAATTACAACTGTATGACTGTTCTATTTTAATTCTATACATCTCTAGTTTTATCCATTTGTTAAAATTAACGGAATTGAGTAGAGTTAATATTTTTCTTGTTTGCCAAAGCAAAGAAAAGTATTAAAGGAAAGTACTAACTTCAAAGGGTTTCTAAGGTAACCACTTGTCCTAGTGATTAGTGTTTCCTGTCAGCTCCAAGGTCACCTTTCCCTCTGGCTCTGATGTAATGGGTGGTTTCCCTCACATCTTTTCTTCACAGTGGACGAATGTTCATACCCTTCACTGAGTAACAGGCATACAGCAGGATAAAGGCCTCACTGGAAGGTAGTGGACTTGTGGGATGAGGTGAGGGACCTATTGAAGCTTTGACACAGCTTTGTGTTTGAAATTCCAGTCCAGCCTAATGGTTTTTCTGTGATCTCTCAATAGAAATCAGCACCCCATTGGCCAGGATATCTCAAATCCCTCTGTAGGTCCCTGTGAAGACTGCTCTCATCTGCTGTTTCTCTGCACACTCACACACTGGTGTCTGGTGTATCCCAAAGGACTGATTTCTGCTTGTTGTCAGTTCATATCAGGCCAAGTCCCAGCAAGCCAGCAAATGTCCCAGTGTCAGTGTTGGAACCATGCATCTGCAAACTTCACACCTCTCCATGATTTTATCTTCCTTTGGTATTCTTCCTAAGCTTTAGGAGAGTTGTATTTATATATTTTAGCATCTTCTACATTAGATGTCAATTAATATTCATACTAAGCTTCTCTGGTATTCTTCTCATGACTGGTAGGTAAAACACAGGAATGTATCCTTTCTAGGTCTCTGTCTGCAGGAGGCATCATTGATTGAAGACCTTAAGTAGCTGCTGTGACATCAGGTCCTAGCATTCATGCCTAATCATACTTCCTTCCCAATCATGTTCTCTCAGCCCATGATGGAGAACATAGGGACACTAGGTCAGGCTGCTTCTTAGTAGATGAGGGTGCATTTAGTGGGTAGCCCTGGCTAAAGGATTCCCCCTGTAGATTTTCTTGAAGCTGTATTATATGTAAAGATCCATCTCACCCAACCCTTCCTATCTTATCCAGACCAGTCAATCTCTCCTAGCTCCTTCCCTCCCCTTTCTCAAACATGCTTTTCCACAAAGTTCTCATACCTGTAGATTTAATCTATTCTTTAAGAACCTAAGCAAGAGCACTTAAGTCAGAGACTGGATGAGTAAAGTCCATAAAAAGTCCTTGATGTCCAGAATGATGCTGTTCCCTCAATCAGACATGAGAACCTTTGAGGCGGTCTCTGTGGGTGTCAGGACAGGCAGTGATCTTCAAAGAGATGAGAATGAAAACTCAGTTCAGATTGACTTTGTTAACATGGATCAAACTTTAGAGAATCTGATGCCAGGCAGTTTATTGTCAGCATATTTAAACCCACTATAATTTAGAAAAAAAGTTTCCTGGTATAATATAATCATTGGTGCACAAGGAAACATAATTACATGGAAACTCAACTCAGGGTACATGTCATTTCCTCCAAGAAGATGGTTTCTGAAGATAAGCTGCCTGTACTACATTAAGGGCCTAGGGAAGGATCTGGTGTACTCTCAATCATATGATAGCATAGAGGTCATTTGGGCTATTATCCACCTCCGGTCCTGGTCATGGAAGCTTGATATGACCTGGCCCAACAGAGATCAGAGATCACCAGGCTATTAATCACCTCCAATTACAAGCTTTCTTAATGGAAGAACAGGTTGCATCCACTCCTTTGAGAGGACAATCCTGTTTGCTTAACATCCATCATTTTCCTAGAGATCTGTGGGCATGACGATTTTGAGCTCCCAACAAACCTTGTCTCTAAGGTAACCACTGTTAAGTAGCATCTGAGTTTCTTGCTATGTTGAAGAAGTAATGATGATTGTGCAGGACAAATCTCCCAGGTTCATGGCTGACCCAGATCATCCCCTTTTCACTTCTCCTGAGATAAGGAGCACCTCTGACTTCTTCTGTTCCCTAGAATGGACTTGGACCAGAAAGCTTTTACCTAGCAAGCCCAATGGCTCCTGAGCATAAAATCCAGCATGGATCATGGCTTTCAAGCCCAAATCTCTGTGCCATAGGCAACCATTTTGAACCTTTGGTGATAGCTGGCCATGAACCCTCAGCTCCTAGGCTGTGAACAAGAAGGCTAGGTACCTCACCCTGTTCATTGAGCTCACTAGACATGTGCAGACAAATGAGATGGTTGGTTTGATGCCAGTTAGGTGTGTTCTTGGTGCTGACCGGTTTATCATTCCCAAGACTCCCTTCCTCCCACTTTTTCTCTGAATGGCCTTTCAAGAACTCAGGTCACTAAGGATGAGAAACAGCTCTCTCCCTGCTCATTTCTGATGGGATTTGCTGTATTTTCCACCACATCATCACTCTCTCCTTCCTTCTCTCTTCCACTGTGATCCATGGATTAAAAACAGGGTCTCACCAATGCTTGGCAAGTGCTCTACCACTGAACCCGGAGCATCTCAGTGGTGATTTCCACTAAGAAACTGATTGTTTCAAAATGTTACAAGGATTGATTTTCCATGGAGCCCAGTGAGATGCACTTCGAGCCTTCTAAATCAATTCAGAGAATATGGCTAAACATGCTGACTGAATCAAATCCTAGGAGTTGGGATGGGTGATATACATTCTGCAACCTTGATTCAAGGAACACAGTTTAACCTTAAAAACGCAATCTGAAAAGTGTGCTGTAGGACAGCTTATTGTCTCCATTACTCTCCTGTCACAGAAGAGACATATTTGTCAAGCAGAAATGGTTTGGAACTTACACATTCAGCCACACATTTAAGCACAAATATTTCTCAGAAAGCCTCAAGAAGTGGTAGCCTTGATGAGTGTGCTCCTCCATGTGCTGTTTAAACCTTTAAAAGGAAATGATGATTTTTAAAGAACTAAATGTGGATGTGAATACACTAACAAGTGGTATTTTAAACTATGTTGCTGAAAAACATTGTGCTAAGCAGACATGGCAGTTAAGAAATTGATTTCTGTGGCAAAGGGAAGCCCTTTGTCTCCTCAGTTTTCAATGAAATGGTAAAGGGATACCGAAATACGCAATATGGCACTTTCTTTTTTGGCTGGAAGCCAAAAGTACAGTTTCATGTCATATTGTATTTGCCTCTAATCCATGGTTTTCTTCTACCCAACCTAAGCCGGCCTTCTGGGGATGACTCTTCACCTGATAGTGGGTGTGATATCTTTAGAGACACTCAGTCCCCGTGTCTTTACATGATGACCACAGATCTGCTGATTACCACACCACAGAGGCCTGCTCTCCTTAGAGGGAGGGACTGAGGATTCTTAAGTGTTTCTTGAGAGATGCCAAATTGGCTCCTGATGAACATACTTCAGAGGAGCCAGACACGTTTTAGGTTTAAAATTACATTTATTTCTTCACTTATCTGTGTATGAATATCACTTATGGGTGGGAGCATACATGCCATGGCGTGCTTGTGGAGGTTAGAAGAGAGACAACTGGAAGGAGTTGGTTCTTTCCTTCCACCATATAGGTCCTAAGGATCAAACTCAGGTATTAGACTTGGTTCCATACCTTAACTTTTGAAGCTATCTTGCTGTCCCAAATACATTTTTATTTGTTCACTTATTTATTTATTTGAGTAGGTATGTACTATGGTCATATCTGTAGAGGTCAGAGGACAACGTTTTCTTTTTAATTGAAAATAGATTCTTTTCTCATACAATATATCATGATTATAGTTTCCCTTCCCTCTACTCTTCCAAGTTCCTCCCCACCTCCCCTCCCCTCTGTATTCACTCACTTTCTGTCTCTAATTAGAAAAGAACAGGCTTCTAAGAGATAACAACCAAGCATGACAAAATAAAATATAATAAGATGAAGCAAAAACTTTCATATGGAAGTTGGACACAGCTACCCAATAGGAGGAAAAAGAGTCCCAAGAGCATGCAAATGAGTCAGAGACCCACTGATTCTCAAAGTCAGGAGTCCCATAAAAATACTAAGCTAATAGCTATAACCCATACACAGAGGACCTGGTGTATACTCATGGGGACCTTGTGATAGCTACTTCAGTCTCTGTGAGCTCATATGTGCCTTACTTAGTTAACTCACAGATCCATGTTCTTCTGGTGTCCTCCATCCCTCTGACTCTTACAATCTTTCTGCCTCTTCTTCCATGAGATTCCCTGAGCTCTGAAGGGAGGGTTTTGATGAAGACATCTAATTTAGACTCTCTCCGTGTAGTGTCTGACTGTGCGTTTCTACATCTGTTCCCATCTGCTGCTGGAACAAGTCTCTCTGATGATGACTGGATAAGGCACTGACCTATGAGTATAGAAAATATTATTAGGAATGATTTTATTTTATTTTTTTTAACAGTCATGTTTGATTTTACCCTAGGTCTCTGGGCTATCTAGTCTCTGGTTCTTTTTCACCCAAGCAGTTTTGAGTATGGATTTCTTCTCGTGGAGTGGGCCTTAAGTCAAATCAAACATTGGTTGGAATTCTTATGAGTTCTGCACTACTGTTGACCTACTATATTTTGCAAGGAGGAAAGATTGTAGGTCAAAGGTTTTGTGGCTGGGTTGATATCCACATTTATCTTTTGGTAGCCTGAAGAGTACCTTTCTGCACCAAAGAAACTAGAAAGTAGGAGTGAAGGCTCCATGTAGGCATCCGCTTGACTTCTCCATGTTCAATGAGTTGTGTGATGTTGTCCTTAGCAATGGGGCCTTGCTGTCAGTTGAAGATAGCAGTCCTTTGTCTTATCATTATCTTGTGTTGTTGGAGGATTTTCATGAAACCTCCTTGGCCAACAACTCAACTGAATGCAACCTAGTCCCTCCATTGGAAGCCTTGCCTGGCTAGAAAGCTGGTCAGCTCAGACTCCATATCTGCCATTAGTAGGAGTCCTCATTAGAATCACCTTCATGGATTCTAGGAAGTTTTCATGCACTAGGTTTCCATATCACTCCCCAAATGCCCACCCACCCCCAATTCCAGCACAGAGGACAACTTTCAAGAGTCAGTTCTCTTCTACCCTCATGTGGGTCCTGGGGATCAAACTTAAATCATCAGGCTAGGTGGCAAACACCCTGTATTAATGTCAGGGTTCTCTCTTAGAGTAATGGAACTTGTAGAATGAATCTCTCTCTTTAAGATATATATATATATATATATATATATATATATATATATATATATATATATATATATCATATCCAACAATTGATTCCTGAAAAGTCAGAGAATACAGTAGTTGCTCAGTCCATGAGGCTGGATGTCTCAGTTGGTCTCCAATATATGCGGGAGTCCTAAAGAAATAGGTTCTAAGGCCAGTGAAGGAATGGACTTGTTAGTAAGGACAAGAGCAAGCAGGCAAAAGGAGCAACTTTTCCCTGTTCAATGTCCTTTATATAGGCTTCTAGCAGAACGTGTGCCCCAGACTAAAGGTGGGTCTTCCTTCCTCAAAAGATTTGGATTAAAATGGATTCTCTCACTTCAAATGATTAAGTAAAAATTCTTCACACATGTGCCCAGCCATTTGGGGGTTTTAGTTAATTCTAGATGTAGTCAAGTTGACAACCGAGAATAGCCATCACATATGTTTACCTGTTGAACCATCTCACTGGTCCACATTTTAAAAGTTAAGTTAATAGAGTCAATGAACATCACTCTTTTGATATATTCTTTTATTTTCTTTATTAATGAAATAATAATAATCCTTGGTTAAGCCTTACATGCTACTTAACTATTTGAATGATATGTTCATACAATACTTGTCTCTAGTAGATTGTCTGTGAGATATAGATGTTCTTTAAGGGATGTGAATAAAAGGAAAAACACTGAAAATAATTCCATTTGGATGAATGGTATGTAACAAACAGAAAATGTATTTATGGCACATACGACAGGCTGTTTTTGTCTTATCTTGACATGAAGGTGGTCTTTGATTTACTGTTAATTAGAAAGGAAGGGACCATGAAAAGGAAAATAGGAAAAACTGATCTGGCTGCCATGATGAAAACTCCAATGTGCTATGCAAACATGATTGCCATTCATCATCCCTGATCTAGATCAGTGCTTAGTACCCCATGGTCTTCATTTTATGATAGCTGCATTTATCATCACCTAGTGGGTAGCCATTCCAGCTTTGATCTGGAAGTTCCAACCTCCATTGAGGCTTCAGTAATGGTCATGCCCACAAGGCAGGGCCAAGAGAGGACCCTGAAGACCCGAGATCTGGATGCTCTGACTCTCTTGGTTCCTGGACCCTGGACGCTGGAGGTAGACCGAGCAGAGTTCTCCAGAGAACACTGCCGGACTGCACTACACCTTTCCCAGACCCTGAAAACTACCCCTTCACTTGTAAGTTACCCCACAAAATTAACCTCCCTTTTAACTACGTGGAGTGGTCTTAATAATTTCACCAATAATCACCTACCCAATGCCACCCATGCCTGAGAGTTAACACTGCTCATGAAAGTCTCTGATTTATTTGTTGCTAAACACTTACACATATGTGCCTGTATACTGCAGGGTTCGATAGATGCTGAAGAAATGCCGTTAATACAAGGTGTAGACTGCGAAGAAAGCAGTTCACAGGAGAGGCAGGAGGGGAGTCCATGGACAGAGCCCCAGAGTGTGATCAAAGCTTAGCCAGGAGTCACTGCTCTAGAGATGCCTGGAACTGCAGCTACAGAGGGACTGCGGGCAATGACAGACTTCAAGTAGGGACAGGTTCACAAGCAGGAGCTAAGATCCAGATTCTGACACTTTCATTGCCTGTAATGCAAAACTTTCTAGGTAGATGCTGCTGCACTAATTGTCCATTGATTGAAGTGTTGAAATGAGGCCCGACACCTCGGCTCCTAGGCTTGCTTCTGTTGCTTACTGATCCCAAGTAGCTCAGCTAGATAGTCCCAGTTCTAATCAAGTTGCTTTTGGAAAATATGCTTATGTTCACAGTGCCAATAAGAGTAATAGCTAAGCTTGGTGTGATGGTGTGCTCCTACAATTCTAGTGCTTGGGATAGTGAATTTGAGGTCAGCCTGAGTTACAAAGTCTCAACAAACAAACAAACAAAGAACAAAGGCCCCTAAACAAACAAAAAACAATAGTCAATTGCATATTATCAAGAATATTAAAATATTAAAAAGAGGAGGTACATAATAGGACAATGCTTTCTGAAAGTGACCATGACTCAATCCTTGCTTCACGGCCTACATATATTAAAAGTTATTCTTATAGCATTCTCTTGGGAAAGTGTCTCAACTATCCTATGCCTCTATCTCAAGGGCAAGACTAGCCCTCAGAAAATATCCAAATACCACAAGGGAGAGAAGGGGGTAGGTAAAGAAGCCTGAACAGCACAAAGCTGGACTCACATTCCTAAGAACCAGCACTTGGAGCCAGGTTTTTTGACTTTCAAAAAGACTAAAATCATACAATCAACTGAGTTGAATGAATTATCTTAAGGCTGTTTAATCATCTCTAGTTAACTTCTTATCGTTTTAAGAACCAGCTTTAAGATAAATATTAATCTATTTAGCTTTTCCCATTTTGTCCAATTTTTTGTTTTAAAAGAGACATTATTTTCACAAGTGGCTCAGGATCAAAGCCCCTAGAAGGCCCCAAACATCTTTATCACATTGCCGAATAAGAAAATGTGTTTTAGATTTGAAATGCATGCCAGTAGCTAACAAAATTTTTCAGCTCATTACAGAATAAATTGTGAAAGTGATTGTGAAATGGATGGTTATAAATCAAAAAAATGCTGGCACTTCCACACCTTTTAAAGCAGATTTCTCTTTGTTTATTGGTTCTTCATTCTCATGTTGCTGGGACCCCATTATAATTCCAACAGCTGGGGAAGCACTAAGATCAGGAACTATGTGATACCCTAGGATAGATTTGAAAATTAATTCAAAATATAGCCTGCCACAGACTCTCCCTAATGCCCTCTATAAAGGAAACATCTGGTTCTGCCAAGACCTTTGCAGTTGATCCCTGAGTGTATTCAACAAACCAACAGCCACAACCTCCCAGCTTCTCTGAACGCTTCTCTCCTCTAAATAGAAATTTCAGAACTATGTATTCAAAACTGAAAGAGCTGGTGCAATTCTCTAGTTTCGTGATGCTTATCATATTTGTTTTTACTTAGCAAACAGTTTAGAAAGGGACACTGAGAGCACACAGCTTATCCTCCCTTCTCTCCAGATGGAGCCCAAACTATTTCCAGGAACACTGCTTTTCATGACTTAGAATAGAAATATATAGCGAACCTAACAATTGTCTCCACTGCAGAGGGTTTTTTGCAATTACCAATGGAAATAACAGAAATGCTGGGAAAACACAGAGTCATCAAAATAGCAGAATTTTTTTTCTTTGTGAACTGTAATTAGTTCCTATGGCAATTTCCATCCTCTGAATTGTATGCTGGATGATAGGCAATTTTTTTGTGTGTGCAAGAGAAATAGGTGTATTAGCTCATAAGCACGTCCTGACCAGATTACAAATGAGCTTCTCTGGAAACTATGCCAGTCATAATGAAAGTCTTTTGGAAGAGAAGTCTATCATTTTAGAAATGTCTATTTGAGAACACTAGTTTTTACTCCTTTGCAATTTTTGTCATTGGTGCTGTAAAACATGTTGCAATTTTTCACACCATTTTATTTACATGTGACTTTATGTGTAGAACAAGTTCTTCAGTTTCTTTAGGCATCAGTTCCTCACTAGTGTGGTCATTAAAAATCCACCCAGCCACTTAGAAATGCTGATGCTGAGGCCTGACTCCAAAGAGTCAGGCTGTTCCCTGGGTGTTGGACAATTTAAAGTCTCCAAGTTGTGCTAAGGATTGGGATGTGTGGGCTTTGAGCCCTGTCTGACAGAAAAGCATGCAGTTTCGTGAGTTCTGTGTCCCATCTTCCCATCCAGCCAGGAGGCTGCAGAGTTTTGTCCAGTGAGGAGTGAAGACCCCTGTGAGAATTCCAACTTCATCTCCCTTACACAAGTGGCATGACAGGCATCTCATGCACAAAAAGTTTATATTTGCTTTTCTTGCAAATGTTTGTCTCTTCTTATGCCCATTACCTATTTTGTTGTTGGCATTTCTCTCTATAAGTTGTTAATTAACCCAAGGGCTATGAGGAGACTTTGTGTGTTTTAGTTTGTTGACCCAACTTTCTTATGGGTTTTTCCCCCAATGAGCAATAGCTTTATACCATAAAATTATCAAGAAGTTTGGTCTCTGAGTATGGGTCATCCTGACAAATTTTTCCTCATTCTGAAATTATTTTACCACCAACAACAGAATTTTATTTGATTTATTTTGATATTTAAAACATTTGTCCTAGCATTATTGTGACATATGCTATGTGACATACTAATTTTATTATTTAGGCAGATGTTCAAATATCCTAGACTAAATAGTTAATACCTCCATTGATTTGAAATATCACCATATCAAATGTTAAACTACCATATGTGAGGGTTAATCTTCATTGTCAGTGTGACTGGATTTAAAATTACCCAGGAGACCAAGGCACACCTGTGACAGTGTCTTAGAGAGGCTTAACTAAGGGGGAGCAATCTGCCTTGGATGTGGGTGGGGCTGTTCCATGACCTGGGGCCTCTAATGTAATAGGAGAAGAGGAAAGCTGCCTGAGTGCTAGCAGGCTAGCATTCATTTTCTTGATGCTTCCTGTCCTGCTCTGTCCTGTCCTGCCTTCCTGCCATAGTGGACTAAACCCTCTGAGGCCACAAGTTGAAGTTTGTGGCAGACATTTTGTCAGAACAATGGGAAAAGTAACTAGTATACTATATAAATTTGAGGGAATCTTGACTTCCCATTTTCTTCTCTTGAGTAGTCTACACTGGCACCAGTTGCTATAATTTAGATCTGCAATGTCCCCTAGTAGCCTATGTGTTGAAGCCTTGTTCTCCAGCCCATGGTACTATTGGAAAGGGGAAACATTTTGGAGATAGAGATCAGTGGGAGACAGTAAGATCACTAAGGGTATGCCCTTGAACCTGGTACTGGGACCACAGTAGCTTGTCTTCCTTTTGGTTCTTATGAAGCGAGCAGGCCCCTTCATCCTACATTCCCCAACATGATGTATAGTCTTACCAGCAGTCTGCAGCCTGTACAGCTGTAAGCCAAAATAAAAAATTCTTTTTTTAAGTTTATTTGAGATATTTTGATATTGTGATTTGTAGCTGATTCATATTCCATTCCAGTGCTATTTATTATATCATCAATTTGTGATGAAGATTTATAACACATCTCAATTGAGTGATCCCTAAGTATTCTTCCTTTTCATAAATGTTAGGAGTTTCTTGCTCTAATTTTTCTATTATTCACTTTAGAGTCACTCTTCTAGCGCTAAGAGTTCTGCAAGTGTCTATGGAGGACTGTGTTGGCTTTATTGAATTAGAACAGCACATTGTTTCTTTCATGGCCCACATCTTATTTCTGGTTCCCCTTGCCATGAAAGGTGCATTATTCACAGTGAACATGGTACCCATGACCAAACTGCTGCTTCTCAGCATTTTCAATTCATCTAAACTTTGAAGGCATGAGCATGAATCAATTCCCTCACTTCCAGCATCCTTTCCAGATGTCTAGACTGCTTACTCTGCCCTCAGCTTAATGACATGGTTTCTTTTCAGAAGAGTTGGTCATTGTTCAAGGACCACTATGCACATTCTATTACAATGGTCTCTTTGCAGGTGAGAGGTCTAAGACTTAAACATGTAAAAAGAAAAAAAGCTATAAATTTTCTGCAACTGATCTTATTTTATTTTAAAATTTCCATATCATTTGTGAATGGGGAGGGGGGAATACCTTTAAAATTGCTGCCTAATGTCACTTTTAAGTTTAAAAAGTCTGTTATCTAAAAGCCCCAGTTTCCTTCAGAGCTACTTCTAGTCTCCAAGTGCCCTTCCTGTCTCCTGTCTGTCAGCATCCGAGCCTCGAGAGCTTTGTGGCTGTGATAGAAGGACTCTCTGCAGAGTCTCTTCAGCTCAGTCTCAGCCTTGCAATGGAGACTGCCATGACCACACTCCCACAGTGGCTGTACTTGTGTGGTTTCTCACTGTTGGCTTTCCTCACCCTGACCCCAGGCCTGTGACCGTATCTCCTTTCTAGGGTTGATTGAGTGGATGCTGAATTGCTTTGTGTTCCTCCCCCATTTGAGTGTGCTCTCAGGAACCACTACAAACTTTGTGAATTTTCCTCATTTGATGTACTTGTTGGACACTGCCTCATCCTGGGACTCTGAAAGCTAACTGCAGAGGTGTAAGAACCAGGCAATGGGTATCTTGGATGACCCTAAAGTGTCACAGCCTTAACTCTGTGGCCTTAGTCAAACTACCTTTCTATGTTTTGAGCTATTCAGATATAAAGCAGATGATGTCATGGAACACTGATCTCTGAGCATAGCAGTCATTACCATCTCAACCAGAGCATCTTTGGTGACTCAGAAGAGACCCTCAAATGGGATCTGTTGATGTTACCTCACAGAAGTAGGGCTTTTGAGGGTTATTAGGTCCTTTTCTCATATTTCAGGCACTATTCCTATACTTTTCTGCCAGCTCTATGCAATTTAGCTCAAGCTGCCATGATCTTGTGGTCTGGGGAGTGTTTGTGGTCTATAGATTATATATAGGTTAACTGAAGCCACACTCCATGTCTACAGCTATGGGAAATCATCATCCATCCAGGGGTGAAATCTTCCAGTGGTGCAACTGTTTGGGGTCACCAACAGTTCTGTAAGTACCTCCTCACCTGTGCTCTGTAAGTGCACATCAACTCATTGGCATCCCAAGCTACACATGGGTAGAATCATTCCTTCTGTCTGTCATCCATGTCCTACCTCGGGTAAGTAGACATCTGCTCGCTTCTTCCCAGGAAATTTTCATGCACAAGTAGAACATGCCTAGGTTATCATGGCTTTCAATGTAAACATTCAGTGAGTGTGTTCTGCTTTATTACAGATTATTATACCAATCTAATCTGCATGCAGCTTGAGGCACAATTATGATGTAGAGAAGCATCAGAATCCAAGTACTTACTGATGAATTCACCATCTGACTAATTTACTACAGTAAGTAAACCAGACACTCCATTTTTTTCTATTGCATGTAGACTTAAAAAGTGATCTTAAAATGTTCCCAATAAAGATTTTGTATTGGGTTACACAATTATTTTAAAAACAATCTTAAGTAGACATCCACTTATGAGGATTACAGAACCTAGACATTTCCCATTTTATGCAGAAAATATAAAGAACTGGACACACTACAGACATCTCTCTGATAAAATCTGAATGTGAAGAGAAGCAGACAGACTAGTGGGGAGTGCATGATTCCCCAGGGGAGGAGAGAGTGACTCCATAGTTCTGCATGGCTGAGACAGCAGGGCATTGAATCCAAATGGAAAAACTCAGATTTTCTAGCACAGAAAATAAAGTTAGGAGCTATGAAGGCTGGAGAGAGTGGGGGGATGCTGGAAGGGGAAAACAGAGAGGATCCCAGTCTCTCTCCATACACCTGTGGCAGACTCTCAAGTGCACAGACACTAAAGAGACTGGGGCATCTCAGTTAGATATTGGCACTGCGACCAAACTGCTCTTCAATATGCAACTGTGGCTCAACAGCAGTCAGGAAAACCACCTGCTAACAAGAAGGGAAACACTGAGGGAGGCAAGTTACATTATCCAGGATCTATGGACATCTGTAATGACTGCGATGCAATCCAAGATTATCTCACTCACACTGACTCAGGAAAACGGAATGCATTCTCGGGAGAAAAGAAAATGAATTGTGTCCAAACTGAAAATGAATCAGTTGCTGGATAGTCAAACAGTAATTACAGCAATTCAATGAAATGCAACAGGGCATGCTTGCTGAGTGAAAAATCTCAACAGAGAACTTTAAATCTCAAAAGAGGGGAAAACAATAAAATACAGAATCAGATGTATAAAGCTGGAAGTTGTAAGTTTAAAATACTTGTTGGAAAAACTCATTTGTTCAATAGTCATAAAAGCAGATGAGGAAGTAAACTCAAAGTTCACTAGGCATTATCCAAAGTGGAAACCAAAAGATTTTCAAAAATTAACAGTGTTCTGTTAAACTCAATATAATGGTCACACACACACACACACACACACACACACACACACACACACACACACGAACATGCCCACATACATAAGAATATCAGATCAGAAAAGAAGGGGAACAAAAGCTTCTTTTTGAAGAAATAACGGCTAGATGTTTCCTTGATTTGATGGAAATGATTAGATGCATGAGGTTCTACAAGTAGCAATGCAATCGATAGAATAGACCAGACTAAGGCTCACTACAAAAAACAATAAATATACAAGAAAATAAATCTTGAATACTGGCATTACATACACAGAAACAATGATCCACAATTGGGTCCTCATCAAAAACCATGAAGGTCATAGGAGAGAGGGTAACCCCAAGAAAATGCCAAGATAAACACAATTGTAACCTAATAATTCTGAATCCAGTGATAACACCCTTTGAGAATGAAAGTCCTAGTACTGCAGTGGACTTGTGTTAGCCATCTTGCAGTTGGTGTAATAACAGCCCAGATAAACAACAAGAAAGATGAAAGATTTATTTTGTCTAGCAGTTTTTGAGGTCTTGACATCCGGTCCATTGACAACATTGTTTTTGTACCTGATACATAGTAGCACATTGTGCTGGAGTCATGTGTCAGAGCATAGATGCTCATCTCATGGCTGAAATCAAAAGACAGGAGGGAAATGGAGGGAGAAGGAGAGAAGAAAAGAGGGAGAGAAATAGGAAGGAAGAAGGAAGGAAAGGTGGGATGGAGGAAGACATGAAAGAGAATGGGGAGGAAGACAAGGAAGGGGGAAGAGGAGGAAAAGGAAGAAGAGAGGGAGAAGAGGAAGGGACTCGATTTCAGAGCTTCCTTCAAAGGTATCCATTTGAAGGAACGCCATCCAAAATTAGAGTCTCCTTCTAGACTCTAATTATTAAAGTTTTCTTCTAATAGTGTCTTCCTAAAGAATTGTGCTTTAACATATGAATCTTTGAAGAACACTCCAAATCCAAATTATAGCAGTGCTGACAGTCTCATACCTCTTTGGATGTTCTGTGCTGTGGTTCCAGACAAGACAGTTTCAGGGATAAAATAATAAAAAAGAACAATTTTCAAGGATTTATATTCCCTGATTTAAAGGCTTGTAATTAAGATTTGAATGATGTGTACTGTAGGCACAGATAAACAAGAAATAGTTGTGGCCCTAGTTGGAGTTCTTTGTCCTGAAATCCTTTTGGTAATTTGAGGTCTTTTCCCATCTATGTAAGTTTAGCATAACATTGCTAATCTCCTCAAAAGCAGCCTGATAATACTTTATATGGAGTTCCATTGACTGTTAATCACATTTGAGAAGGCTTGACCTCAGATTAGCGCTGACTCTTCAATCCATGAAAATGCTACACATTTCCAATAATTTAGGTCTTCACTGTTTTTTTTTTTACTTTGTAAAGGACTCAGTTTTCAGTGTATAGATCATAAGTGCCATAATTAAATTTATTCTTAAATATGTTTTCTTGCTGTTTTGGTTATGAGCCTAGCTTTCAGTGATTGAGCCACAACTAATGCTAGAGGTCATTTGTAAAAGCATATTGAAACTTACTATTGTAGAAGCTTCCTAAAATAAATACATATATGAAAGTAATCTAAATGGAGTCACAAATAATGGGGGAGACAACTCGACATCTTATACCACCAAGTAAAACCTCTAGTGCCAGAAATGAGTACATCTTCTTCTTGAGTCACTGGATAAAGTGGTCCAATAGATAACCCAAACATCACAGGCTAGTGAAAAAGCATTGGTTACTCTCTCAACCTTATGGTAATGTCCTATTGCTGAAGACGGCACTTACTTATCTCTTCAAACACAGAGAAGTAGCTGGAGCCCAACTAGAAGCTTACTGCCTAGTGTGCATGGTATTAGAAGGTGCGTAACTCAACCACAAATCCTGAGACCTACAACAGTGACCTGCCTGCAAGATTTACTGGTGCGATCGTGGCACAAATGTTATGGACATAACTGACTGTTTTCTGATGAGCTGAAGGCCCACTCCATGAGATGAAACCATACCTGACATCGCTGAAGTGGTCCAGAGTCTGAGACTAGATACAGCATGGGTATTTGGGAAAACCAAATACTATTATTCTGCCAAAGGAATACAGCAATAAAATGATTATTAGTGACATTTTGATATTTTCATAGATTAGTGCCTCATTTAGCCATCATCAGACAAGCTTCTTTTGCAGTAGATGTGACCTGACATAGAGATCCACAACTGGATAATATGTAGAGTGAGAGACTTTGGAGCACTCGGTCCCAGATGTCTTCATTTGTCTTGAGGATCTATGTGGAAGAGGAAGCAGAAATAGTGTATGATCCAGAAAGGATGGATGACTCCAAGGAACTATTATCCAGATACATCTGGACTGACACACATATGAACTCAAAGAGTATGCAGCATGTACGAGGTCTACACAGGTTCAAGTCAGATGTGGTCCCAACTGAGATGGGGTAGCACTGAGAGGAGGAAATGGACATGGGCTCCCAGCTGTAACTAAGAAGCTATTTCCAATTGACACCTGACAACAACGGAAAAATTTTTTCCAGTGGAATCTCACTGGGTGTATTAACCACACTTCAGGGTAGGTCCCATGCCTGGTAGTTGTTGAATACAAAATGAACTCAATGGTATTTTGTAGACTTTTTGTCTCATTTTGCTTTGGTTGGACATTTTTTTTGTTTGTCTTTTGCTTATATTTTTTGGCTTGTTTTTTGTGGGATTTTTTCCTTTGTGTTTCCTGGTTTTGTTTGTTTGTTTGGGTTTTTTTGAATATAGAGAAAAAAGATCATAAAGTTGTGTGGGTAAGAAGGTTGGAAGAATCTGGGAAGAATTGGGGGAGGGAAATATCAAGATACATTGTATGAAAACATTTTTTTCAGTAAAAAGTTTTTCTCAACTTTTTTCTTGAAAGTTTGTAATTCAAGGAAGAAAATATCTTTTCAAAAGACATATTGTTATATGTACATATATATAAATAATCTATTTTAAACATATATGTGTATATATGTGCATACATACATATAGTTGAAAAATAGATTACTGATTTTTTAATCAAGTTATGCATGTAACTTAAAAGGTAGACCATATGCATTAATATAAGAGCTAAAATATGAAACAGTAAACTTTGGGGAAAGATTTTGTGCTATTAATTTAAGCAAAGAGTACTTAAACAGGTAGCAAAAGCATAAAGTATAAGAAAACATTTTTAAATGATCTTAAGGTTAAAATCTCTTTTTCTTTAAGATATAATTATGGAAAAATGGGACAGTGATTCAGAAGTAATCACAAAACATATATTTGACAAAGAACACACTTATGTGCAGTCAAAGTAAAAAGTTATAATCCAGAATTATGAGTGATAACCCAATAGAAAACAGGCAAAAAGCTGAAGATACTTTATGAAAGATGAAGTGCCAGTGGACATAGGCATTTGAAAAAATAATCAACAACAGAAGGCATCAGAGAAATGTAACTGAAAACCACATAAAACTAGTGAGATACTATCGTATATCCATCAAAACAGTGGGGATTAAAAAGAGTGACAGTAGGAAGTGTTTGACAGGTGCAGGGAGAAATCACGCACTGCCGGTGGAAATCCAAAAAATACTTCAAATAGTTTGCAAATAACTATGGCAGCATCTTGTAATTTGAAAGTATTTTTAATAATCAGATTCAGTAATGCCATACCTAGGCTCTATCTAATAAAAATGAAAACATATATTTACACAAAACATGAATACAAATGACAATAGCAGAATTATTCATAATAGCAAAAATCAGAAGTGACACAAACCCGTCTATTGATGAAAGGCTAACAAAATCTGATGTGTCCACAGTATTGAAAAACTAAATATTAATATATAAGCAAACATAAATGAAACTCTAAAGGATTTTTCTAACTGAAAGAAGTTAAACATGGCAAATTAATACAGGATTCCACAGATGTTAAATTTTAGAAAAGACAGAGGTCCCCATATTGCCTTACTGGAAGATAGCCAAAGATGGGCCAGAGGGCACCACTAGGATGAGCAAGTGTTCGGTGGAGAGACAGGAGAGAAAGAGAAGCAGAGTGGTTTGTCCGTTATGAAGAGAGGCTGAACTTGAGGCGAGACAGCAGTGAGGAACAGCCTGATAGGAGAGGCCTGTGCTGCTACTTGAATTTATGGGAATGTCTGGCTGTGCTGCTGCCGAGGGTCACATCTGAGTCCATGGTCTTATAGTAGTTCATGGCCTGTGTTCTCCTGTCTGGTATTACCATGGAAAACCACGAGGATGTCTGTGGTCTGGGCTGCTGCCTAAAGCCATATTGATGTCCAAAGGCCTTGCTGAACTGACTCTGCCCCTAGCATGGGTGGGGGAGAGCTGGCAGACTGACCAACTCAGCTACCAACCAAGCATACATCTAGGGCTTTGAGTTGGTGCTCCTCAACATCTACCCCATATATGACTACAACGTGTGAAGGGACTGGTCCTCCAGAAGCATAGTGACAGGATCTGTATGACTTGAAGCACCAGCAGGATATCTGAGGGGAGTGTTGGTGAGTATTGATGGTGTGCCAGAAGCCAGACACCATGAAGCAGACCGATGACTCATTGCGATGAACATTTACAAGTAAAGGTGTTTGAGCAAAAGGGTATACTGCATGACACTCCGCAGCTACTGATGCGACTACGAAGACTGAATAGGTGATGGGGAGGTGGCAAAGACAGAGGAGCAGAATGGTGCACACACAGCGGGACTGGAGATGTGCCCGCTGTGACCGGCGAGAGAAGGCAGCGATTGGCAGAGGAGAAGGTCGTGCCCAGAGGGCTCTGTGAGGTGGTTTTATTTTTTATTTTCTTTTTTGAGGGAAAGTTACAAGGGTAGAGGGTTGATATGGAATGACCAGGAAATAAGTGGCATTGAGGTACATGATGTGAAATTACCTATCAATAAAAAATTATGTTACAACATTTTCAGAAAAGACATAATTATGAGGCTACATGGGATGAATGTAAAAAGAGAAGATTGATTGTAATGGGGAAAGGAAAATGTTTAAGGAAATATTACATAACTTGATTTTGGCAGGGGCCACACAGGTTGTGTAGAGCACCTGATGTTATCAATATATACACTTGAATTGGCTAGTTAGACCTTAACTAAAATTTGATGATATTGTATTGGTAAGTTTATATTGTTCAATTTACTGTGTTTTAGACAACCTGTCCAATGATTTTTAGCAAAGTGTTTATATATGTAACTGTAGTAATCTAGTCATTCTCAAATAATAAGGTGTAATTTTTCAAAAGAAATTAAATTCCCTATGATAAGAATCTATGAACTGATGTGGATTTACAGTCTGAGATATGAACAGAGTAACTTCTGAAATGTACTCTTCTGACAGAATGGTCTGTGAAAAGGCCACTCTGGAGCAAATCATCAGGAGAGTTGGAGAAGACTAGCTTGTATGTGATCACCTGCTTATATTTACCACTGTATCCCATTTTCCATATAGCTCAATACTGTGATGCTGTCATGAGAGGCTGTGTTTCTAATAACAGATCTTCTTCCCTTTTTATCCACCGTATGTTTTCATAGAAACACAGTAAATAAAGGGGAATAAGATTTTCCTACTGATATTGAGAAAAGTTCTTGATGGATCTCCATAGAAACCGCTGCTATGAGTGCTAGAGCAACCATAATGCTGTGCATGCAGGATAAGTCTTTGATAATTGAAATTTGATACCACCACCACCAAATATATATATATATATATAAAGCACACCAGAATTTCAGTTCTCCAGATGACCATATGGAGTGGGTTTTTTCTGTTACTACTGTCACAGCATGAGGAAAAGAAATGCAAGCCAGTGAAACAAAGCAAGACATGTAAAAGGCCCAATAGACTGGAAATGAAGAAATAAAAGTAAAATTGCATCTCTCTGCAAGGAACATAATTTTCTAAATTAAATAATGTGGAACCTACTTTTAAAAGCCCTAAAACTAATAATTGAGTTTAGCAGATCCCACAATACAACTATTATATAAATACAACCAATTGCAACTGTTTATGTATGAATTCATTTATTTATGTGTGCGGTACAATAACTAAAAAATTGAAATATAAAGTCTTATTTATAGTAATACTAAAAATGAAATATTTAGAAATAAATATAACAAAATACATTCCACACTTACATTGAAACTGTAAAGTGATGACAAAAGAATTTTAAGAAAATATAGATAAATGTAGAGATGCGATACAGATGTGTTTAAGTATCAAAGATACTATCACATATTATACTAATTCTCTCATAGATTATCTCCAAATTCAATTTAATCCCAAATAAAATATGGAAAAGATTCCTTACACATATTCATATAATGAATTTAAAATTCAAACAAAATGCCAAAGAGATCAGCAGAGCTAGTTAATTTTTTAAGAGACAACTAGGTTGGGGACCCACTGACCTGTTCCAGGGCTTACTCTGAAGCTACAGGACTTGCAGCAGTGTGGATTGGTGAAACGATATGCGTAGTCTGCTTAATGGACAAAACACCTCCTCCAGAGACACAGCTGCACAAATGCAGGCAATTGGTTTTTATAAGGCTCCAAGATGCTTCGTGGTTGGAGAAAGGCCTTCTAGCATGTTGTGCCAGAATACCCAGACATCAGTACATAAAAAAGAAACCTGGAATCATATAAACACACTGGAGTTTATACAAAAATCAATTCAAAAAAAATCATGGACCTACATAAAAAACGGAAAGCTGTAAAGCTGTTCTTGGATGAGTGGGACACATCGCTATAACTTCGTCAGACAAAGTGTTCTTGGCTATGACACCAAAGGTAAGATGCATAAAAAAGATACACATTATTATGATTGTCCAAATGAGCGTCCTTGACTTTGTGGAAGATATCTTTAAGAAAATGAAAAGGACAAGTTACCAAGTAGGAGAAAATGTATGTAAATCTATCAAATAATGTGTATACAGAATATATGAAAGCATTGAAAGCTCATAAATATGAAACACAAAACAAAACCTAGTCCAGCTTAAATTTTTTGTTAATTTAAAATTCAAATGAGTGATAGGCTTAAAAGATATTTCAGCAGATATTGTAATCCAATGGCACATAAACTATCCTAACATCCTGAATAGCACATCAATTAAAGTGACAATACAAAATCTTAGCGAGTACTCAAAACTACTAGAAAAATGTTCATTTTTGGGTAGAAATGCAAAAGTATATAAAAACTTTAGCAAATAATTTGGTCATTTATAAAAAAATATTGAATATGTATTCACCCTATGTATCAAGTTTGCTCTTGAGAATTTACCCAAGGAGAAAAAGAGAACATTCACCTAAAAACCTGTGTGTGAGAGTTTGTAATTCTCCACAAAATGGAAATAACCCAAGTGTTTTTCAGATGGTCAGTATATAAACAAGCTGTGCAACCAAACAATAGAGTATGCTCAGAAATATATGACACAGAGGCACAGGTAAGGGTACAGTAGCTGCTACAGGGGACTCAACACCAGGATGCAGCAAGAAGGACTTGTTTTCTGTAATGATGCAGCTGTCTTATGTTGGTGATTATACAAATTTATATATGTGCCAGAACTTGAGGAACTGTACAGTAACAGAGTGAATCTTATATACATCAATGAAAGGTTTAAGAGACATTCAAGAAGTGAAATGACCACATTTACCTTAAAATCCCTGCTTTGATTGTGATTTGATAAAACCCCCAAAAATATATTTTTGAGACTTCTGGGGAAACACATGCATAGTACATATTAAATGATAATGAGAAACTGGTTTTTTTGTTGTTGTTGTTATGGGTAACATCAGCATATGATCAAAGAAAAAAGAAGGCCTGTGTGCTAGAGTCTCTTACAATAAAATGGCAGTCTTGCATTTATCATACTCTCTTATTTTGGGTATATATAAAAAGTTTCAAACAGTTAAGAAATAATGGGGGGGAACATAGTGATTGTCAGAAAAATCAAAGATCATTTAAAAAGCAGGCCTTGAAGATTTACAGTTGTCTCAGAAGTACACTGAAGCCACCTTCTTTCCTAGTACACTAAGCTACAGATTCCCCGTGCACTCTATTATGTATGGAAATATGTCTATTACGATGTCTGTAACATATAACACATGAATCATTGAAAAATGACTAGGAACTGACATCATCAAGTGATGTGAAGATGTATGGCATTGAGAAATTAAAACAAATGTGGCCTTGTCCTTGTCTTGGTATTTTTTCTTAGAGAAAGTCATTAAAGTTGAGCTGATCTAGAAAATAAAAAGTTGTCAGAAATTGAAAAACATCTTTCTAGCAACTTCAAATTTTGCACATTATTTTCCCTCTGTTTTTCATCTCAATTAAAGACACTCAGTTCAAAGTGTGTGACTCAATAAAGTCAAAGTGACTTGTCAAGTTTTTGGGCCAGTTCTTCTGCAGATAGACACAAAGTGTGTCAAAATGGTCCAAGAATGGAGTCCTGTGAGAAGAATTCTGAGTGCTTGTGAAAACACTCCAAGAAAATAAGATGAGAATTTTGTGAATTCAGTTTCTTCAAAACACAGAATTGTTCTTGGAATGTGTGTGTTTTATGCTCTTCCCAGGTATAGTGGATAGGAGAGAGTTTACCTCAGATTACTCATTATTGCTTGTTGTTGTTATTCAATTAAATATTTAAACTATCCTCCATGGAAAATATGTTTTTGCCATGTTCAGCTTGTCCTTGTGATTGTATACAGCTAGTACTCATTAGAAAATACTCACGTTATTTTTCTTAACTCCCAGAGAATAAATCTGATTCTTTGAATAAAGTTGGCTATTGCATGATGCTTTAGTCTGTATTATTTATCTGTTCCATCCTTCCAGGTCCCACAACTTCTAGAGTGGTGAGCGGTGAGCTTCATCTTGTAAATGAGGTCATTCCACTGTGGTGTACTTGGCTATATCTGAGAATGTATTGCAGAAGCTCCACCCCCCCTTCAGACTGATGATACTTACATACTTCAAGGTGATCGCAGAAGGTATCCTACAGAGAGGCCACCTGTACCAACAACAGAACAGCCATCTGTATGCATCTTCTAAGTTCCATTTGCAACTGCCTCTGAAGATGAAGTGTGACTTGGGAAATACTGCAGCAAGGTAAGCACAAAGTACCTCCTTGTGGCCCTTTTCTTTGGTGAGAAAATGATTCTTTCCTTGGCACACGCATGAGCGCGCATGCGTGTATGTGTGTGTGTGTGTGTGTGTGTGTGTGTGTGTGTGTGTGTGTGCAATCTGTGAACACTCATTTCAATTGTATATCCAGACCAGTGTGCAGGGAGCTAATATGTGCCGAGAACTTGCTGTTTCAAGCTCCGCCCAGCATTTCATATGTATTAACTCAGCAACCCTCACACAAACCAGGAGGCATGGTAATAGAGGCATGCCTGGTTTATAAGTGAGGACTTTGAGTGACAGGTAAGTAAGGAATAGGAACTCATGTGACAATTGATCATGTCAGGACTTGAAACCAGACAGTCTCATTCCAAGCCTTTTCTCCAAACCACTGCTAGATGTGATGCAATCTCACTTTACGAACTTTCCTCTCACCTGAATTTAGACCCCAGTACCTATAACTACAAGGGATATAACACCCTCTTATGCTTTCTGAGGGGACCCAAACACAAGTGTCACACACACACACACACACACACACACACACACACACACACACACACACCGAGGCATACATACTAATAAAAATAAAATTAGTCTAAAAAAAATCTGTATTCTCTCTCTTTCTTCATCTACCTTTAAACATGAACACCTGGATGAGGGAGACCTGGAAAAGGGCAGCATAAGCCATGATAAAGGTGCTGCAAACAGAGCCAAGGCACATAGATGGCCAAGTGTCAGCTGTAAACACACTTGGGCTGCTTCTCCAGCCAAGTCAGGCCCTTGGTTAGGCTCTGTTGGGGCTTTTTTTTGGGGGGGAATGAGGCCAACTGTACAAATCTAGACAAATCAACACAAAGACTGACAGCAAAACATGCATTCTTAGCCCAGGAGTAATAGGTAGAGTCTGAGGCTAGAATATAAGATGTCAGGTATGGGAGGGGAGAAGAAATGAGTCTGTAAAGATTGTGGGTGCAAGAATATGGTGAGGCTAACTAATTTGGACTTGGTGCTAGAGGGGAAGTAATGGTCAAGGTTACATAACTTGCTTAAGCTAGCCCAGAAAACTAGTGCAGAGCCAGTTCTGACTCCTAAATCTCCTTCATGGCTTATTTGGTATCTGTTCCACGAAGTCACCTCTGTAGGCAAGGCTTCAATAGCAAGTTGAAATAGTATTTGGTGACTTAAACTCGTGTTACTGACTGTTACTATATAGAATTGTTGCACATTAAAAACACTTTAAATGTATATAGCAAAGTGCCTCTAGTTCTAAGAATAGTTTTTAACTTTAAACTCCTTGTACTATGTCCCTACATGGTGACCTCTTTTTGTTTGATCTTGAATAGTTGTTTCCATCATGTACCCCATGGTAAATACCCTGGCATAGGTAAGTAGTGGGTGGGCCATGTGATTCAACTGGTGACTTCTGTGGGAAGTTAGGTAGTCAATCAGAGGGTGTCAGGAAGGAGTCAGACTCTTTTGGAAAAAGCTGCACAACAGGAGCATGGAATTCAGTGGCATCCATGTTTCTGCCTCTCAATACAACTCCATCTCTGTTGGGGACAACAGCAAAACCAATGCCCATAGGTGTGAAAGAGAGAGAGGGCTCTACCCTTGTTTCCCACTATGCTTGTACTATCCTTCTATCAAGACATGATTTCTGAGGTGGCTAAAAGAGAAGAGGCAGGAAGAGAGAGGTATCTGATCTTAGGGTGGTAAAGCCATATTTATTGGCATACATGGCAAAGGGACATACTATTACACCACATGAATGGTTAGAGCTGCCAGTAGAAAAAGATGGCTGTGACATATAGCTTGCATTTCTTCCTGAAGTCCCTTCCTTCTGGAATTGCCTTGCCTAGCTGCAAGGGAAGCTGGCAAGTGTAGTCTTGTAACAAGAAACTATCATTTCACATTCTAAGGGGATATAGAAAAAAATGGCTAGGGGTGTAGATCCTTTCTTAGCTGTTTTCTGTTGAGGGCTATTATTGGAGGGAATATTTCTGGATCCTCTGGTCACTTAGCAGGAGGAGAGTTTTAACATGATTGGCTGCGTGGATCATGTGATTGTTGCTCTGTATTCTTGGAGAAACTTTTGAAAAATAATCATTAGAGGGCTGCAAGCACATGATTTGGTTACAGAGTAAAACTGAGAGATTGGATTGGAAGGTGAAGGGAGAAGGGAGGATTATAAGTGGGAAAGACAGCATGAGCTAGTGAGAGGAAGTGGGTATAGAGTTGATTCAGGGAAACAGTGACTAGTTTTGCTGCCAGGAGTGCTGCACAAAAAGAAGCTAGCAGAAGCAGCAGGAAGCCAGAGGGAATTGAAGGAAGGCAACAGGTGAAAACAGAGGATAGATATAAAGAACTGTAGCTGGCCTGGAGTGAAAGGATGAAGGTGTGTTATAGCCAGAGTTTCCAAAAGGTCTTTTTGTAGATGTATCAGGAACAAATAGAACAAATGGACCTGTTGTAGGGTGAGGGCCATTGGGAGAGCTTACATAGAACATTTTGCTTGGGCACAAGAGGAAACAAAACATTTAAAAGACAATAAATATGTAAGTATGGGGATAATAAGGTGGAAAGAAGGGGAAAAGCCAGAGTGTGCGGAATCCAAAAGTCCATACATTGGAGAGACTTCTGGTTGAATTTTGATGTCTAGGCCCCCATCTCAAACCAGCTAGGATTTGTTGGTATGAAAGCAGCATTGTTTGTGAAAGAGGGCACAAATTTCACCCTTGGTGTAGTCAGATCTAGTCTTGGAGTACTGCAGCAGCCAAAGAACTGAGTTGTTCCTGAAGGATGTTAAGCTGAATTGAAATTTTTTAAAAGATTTTTGAGAGCCATTGTGACAGAAAGGTTAACTGATGCAAAGAAGGCTTCTGTCAAACTGTTTCAGTTCTGAGTCTTGAACACAATGCCCAGAGTGGCAAAAGAGTGATGAGTTGGATGGCTCATGGCTCATCAGTCCCCTTTCGGAGGTCACTCAAACTGCTTTCAGGGGTTGGGGCACCAATCTCTGTACAACTGCTTCAAGCTTCAAGCTGACAAAATGTTGACAAGGGGGAGGGCAGCAGTCATGGGAGGGGCCATGCTAAAATGTAACAGTTGGCAAAGATCCAGAACATCAGTCAGGAGGTAATAATTACACAGCCTTGTGGGGAACATTAACAGACAAAGTCAATGAAAAAATTTACATCAAACTTAAGGTAAGTTACTATAAGGTTAAAATATAAACTTAACATAAGGTTAAAGGTAATTGCACACCTGGTTGGACCTTGTACCAACGCTACGTAGAAAAATAAGGTAGCTATAATTTGCTGTTTGTTCACACCAGAATTCTGCATGAGGAACAAGTACCAGGGAGTTTTGTAAATGAGTCAGTTAAATCCATCAACTAATTTAAAAAAATAGTTTAAAAAAGAAATAGAATTCTATTGAATCATTTTTATAGCATTGTCTAGTAAAGTTCCAAAGACACCACTTAGGTATTCTGAAAAACTTTCCAAAGCTTCGAGTTTGATGTCAGAGTATCTGGTGTCTCCTTTAACCAGGAAACATGGTGTTTAGAATATAGACCCTGGAATTAGCCTTTCTAAGAGGAAGAAGTCAATTCCAGGGTAAAGGGCATGACCAACTGAACTATCATGCAGCTCCCATACCCATCAGGTGGTAGGCTTAGGTACAAGGTTCCACTTTTGGCAACATCCTCATTTGCCTCTCTGTTTGAGACAGTTAGGATTTAGGTGCAGACTAAAGTCCTCCAGTGGGAAAGAGAATCCATCCCCCTGTCATTTGAGACATGAGAAGTAATTCACCTTTCCTGTGGATAAGGAGTGTTTTGTTTTGCTTTGTCTGGTTTGACCAACACAGCCAGATCTGGTCAGGCATACACAGCTAGAGGCAGAAGCAGCAGGTGTCTGGCAGGTCAAGTTCCCTTATTGTCCTGTAATGAAGCTAGAGTTGCAACTTACTCTGGTAAGATTGCACTCCATCCAAGGGAACTAGTTAGACCATGCAAGTATTTGTAAATTTCACCCATTTTACTCAAGCATACGATTTTCCATAATCAGTTTTTCAAAATAGATCTGATTTTGAATACTATTTTACATTAAACACACTTTAAATTAATTTTGAATTACTTGCTTCAGGCATAACTGACAACATATACAGAAGACAATATAAATGAGAGATATATATTGGTCTTGCCCATCAAGCTTATCTCTGTAAATGAATTACATAGTTACTTAGATTGACTACAAAGAGTTCTGAGTACATGAAAAAAAATATGATCACTTATAAGGTGACTGATCATTAACTTGTAAGTTTTAAATGTCTTTAACAGTTTATAATAAGTTGGCCTTTATAATGTTAGGATTTTATTTTATTAACTTTTTTTTTCATTTATTTTACATACTGACCACAGTTTTCCCTCCCTCCTCTCTTCACATTCTCTCTCCCTCACCTCCCATCTACCCACCTCCCCATCCACTCCTCCTCTGCCTCCATTCTGAAAGGAGCAGACCTCCCATGAACAAAGCATGGCATATCAAGTTGAGGTAGGGCCAAGCTCCTCTGCCTGCATCAGGCTAAGCTAGATATTACAGCATGGGGAGAAGGTTCCCAAAAGCCAGCTAAGCACAAGGGACAAATCTTGATTTCACTGCTAGGAGCCTTGCAAACAGACCAAGCTACACAACTGTCATGCACATGCAGAGGGCCTAGGTCAGTCCCACGCAAGTTCCCTAATTGTTGGTCCAGAGTCCATGTGCTCCCAGGACCTTAGGTCAGTTCTCTCTGTGGGTTCCCACATCATGATCTTGACCCACCTGGCTCACAAATCCCTCCTACCTTTCTTCAGGAGGACTCCTGGAGCTTGGCCCACATAGCAGGGTCCTGTGTTGTTCCCTTTGGGGAAGGGGGCAAGTAGGTACAGAGTCAATGGCACAGTCCCTGGAAGGATGTTGAAACACCAAGCTCAGTTTATTCAGGAAGAGGCAAACATTATATACCCTCCACCGTGCTCCGGGGAATGTCTGATGAATATGCATCTGCTAGTGTGACATGGCTGCCTCTCATTGGTCCAGGTCATTTCCAGATCATGTCTCAGCTGTTGTTGCTAAGGCCCTTAGGCAGACCCAGGTTGGCTCTCAGGAAGTATCTTATTATTGGTTTGGGTCAGCTGGCCCTCTGGCCTGTTAAGGCTGAGTTATCCCACAGGCCCAGTGCTTGGCTGTGGATCTCTGTGTCTGCCTCCATCAGTTAGGGAATGAAGGCTCTCTAATGACAATTAAGGTGGTCACCAATCTGATTACAGTAGATAGCCAGTTCAGGCATCTTCTCCATTATTGCTAAGGGTCTTAGCTGGGGTCATCCTTGTGGATTCCTGGGAATTTCCCTAGCACCAGGTTTCTCCCTAACCCTGAAATGGTTCCCCCTATCAAGATGTCTCTTTTGTTACTCTCCCACTCTGTCTCACTGCCCACCCTCCTCCTGTGCTCAGCCCACCCAACCTGCTCAACCTAAAGAATGCTCAATCATACCACAAGGACACTTTCTCAACTATGTTCATAGCAACATTATTCATAGTAGCCAGAACCTGGAAACAACCTAGACGCCCGTCAACTGAAGAATGGAGTATTACTTAGTGGTAAAAAAAAAAAAATGACATCATGAAATTTGCAGGCAAATGGATGGAACTAGAAAAAATCATCCCAAGTGAGGTAACCCAGACCCAGAAAGACAAACATGGTATGTACTCTGCTGTGGGATGTATGGCAAATGTGTTGCTAATTAATCAATAAAACACTGATTGGCCGTTGGCTAGGCAGGAAGTATAGGCGGGGCAAGGAGGAGAATAAAGCTGGGAAGTGGAAGGCTGAGTCAGAGAGACACTGCCAGCCACCACGATGAGAAACAGCTTGTGAAGATGCCGGTAAGCCACGAGCCATGTGGCAAAGTATAGATTAAAGGAAATGGATTAATTTAAGCTATAAGAACAGTTAGCAAGAAGCCTGCCACGGCCATACAGTTTGAAAGCAACATAAGTCTCTGTGTTTACTTGGTCGGGTCTGAGAGGCTGTGGGACTGGCAGGTGAAAGAGATTTGCCCTGACTGTGGTGTGGGCCAGGCAGGAAAACTTAAGCTACAAATGGCGTCCGACGTGGTGGCAAGAGTTTCCACCTAAAACCTGAGAAAAGATTCTAAAACAGAGCTAAAAACAGCTTCCTAATTGTCTCTCTCAAATAAGCGGCAGCTGCTGGTTTGAGCTACTTGTGGGTTTCTAGCGTGCGTGCTCAACCTGCAGTATGGCGGGAATCAGGCCTCTGTAAGTGGCACATTAAGCTGCGTGGTGGATTTAGCCTTTGCAGGTACAAAACAAAAAAAGAGGTTTTTGGGCTACACGCTGCTTGGATAAAAGCATAGACCCACGATAGCTCCCAGAGCTGGCGGTAAACGTAGCCATGTTGGGAAGCTGAGGTGGGCAGAGCCAGCAGCCACAGCTGCTGCAGTTTAAGGCAAGAGATTCACAATAAGACAGATTCAGATGTAATAGTTTACAATGTGTGTAAAAAATACGTAGGCTTGAAAGAGACAAAAAAGGTGATATATAGAGTTATAGAAACAAATACATAGTTTTAAAAAAATAAAGTCATTAAAGAGACAGTAAAGGTAGTATAAAAAATAAGCCACGTAAAAATGGATATTACACAGAGAATCTGGATTGTGTTGTCTTTGGGATTTTTAACTGCAGAAAAACATTTGATTGTAAAAGCTGTTGAGTTATGCCAAAATGTATATTTTAAAGGTACTTTGACTTCAAAATTTGGATATAAGGATATGTTACTTTGGAAAGGAGTCTCTGCTTTTGTTCCCACAGAAAGCCAAAGGCTATGGAATTGTTCCAGATTAAGATACATCAGGTTTGACCAGCCAAGACCCCCTGAAGGTCTCCAATGACACCATGGCCCAGATGATCCAACATCCAGAATGGTTTGAAGGCATCTGGCTCAGACGATACAGACTCATGGACTATTCCATAATTCTAAAATTTTCTTTGTTTCCCCATAAGATACAGCGCCCCCTTCCAGCAGGAAGTAGTAAGAGAAGCTACGCCCAAATTCCCAAATTATATGTAATTTTACTTTGTTAAGGTTAAAACCTTCCTTTTTGAAAAAAAGGGCGGGGAAGTGCTGTGGGATGTATGGCAAATGTGTTGCTAATTAATCAATAAAACACTGATTGGCCGTTGGCTAGGCAGGAAGTATAGGCGGGGCAAGGAGGAGAATAAAGCTGGGAAGTGGAAGGCTGAGTCAGAGAGACACTGCCAGCCACCATGATGAGAAACAGCTTGTGAAGATGCCGGTAAGCCACGAGCCATGTGGCAAAGTATAGATTAAAGGAAATGGATTAATTTAAGCTATAAGAACAGTTAGCAAGAAGCCTGCCACGGCCATACAGTTTGAAAGCAACATAAGTCTCTGTGTTTACTTGGTCGGGTCTGAGAGGCTGTGGGACTGGCAGGTGAAAGAGATTTGCCCTGACTGTGGTGTGGGCCAGGCAGGAAAACTTAAGCTACAGTACTCACTCATAAGTAAAATATTTTAGGAGTATAATAGAAGATAACTAACTTACAATCCACAGTCCCAGAGAGGCTAGATAACAAAGAGGGCCCAAAGAGGGATTCATGGATTTCCCTAAGAAGGGGAAGTAGAAGAGATCTCCTGGGTGCACTGGGGGTGGGGGTGGGGGAAATGGGAACTTGATGTTAGGATTTTATGATTTTTTTCCCTCTTAAGATTTTTGAGCCCTAAAAATATATTACCTTTGAATTAAAGATCCTTTAGTATCAAAATAAACTTTAAATCATAAATACAGTCCACATGGAGAATGGAAACATCATTTTCCTGATCATTTTATAGTATCTTGAAGGTCTAATGTTGCCTCCTTAGTCTAAGGGAAATAAAATAAAACAAACCATCTTGGAGGCCCAGTATACCAAGATGGAGGTGAAGTCACGTGGCATTTGCCTTCTTTATAACATTAGTAAAGATGATGGCTAAGAGACATAGCTGCTTCCATCTTCATGAGAACACTAGGCAAGATGGTGGCCAATCACATGGTAACTTCCATCTTGATGAGGTCATCAACTAAGATGGCAGCAACCATATGGTTGCCATTTATTTAAGCTGAGCCCAGATTCTGATAAGGCACGCCCATAAAATACCTTCCTCATTTCTTTCAAAAACATCTATTTTCCTAAACAGTAGTTGAATCCAAGTTACATATGGTATGCTGTAGCAAATTAAGATTACCTATACATAGACTTTTAACTATTAAACCTTCTTTGTTACAGATTGTCAGCTAACTTTTTCCTGCTTGAAAGTTTGTGGACCTTTAAAACCACACTCCCAATGGTCACCCAGAGCCTGAGATAAGAAAGTTTACATCTCAGCAAATATTAAAAGTTATCTATGACCTTGAATGGGGGAACATTTTAGTTAACAAAATCAAGGAGATGGGGTAGTATTCAGAGAGCTAAACATCTGTGACTACATTTAGCCATTTAAATTTTACATATAAATTTAACTTCTGTTGAAAATAATTTATCTCTTAGATGTTCTCAAGCACTCAATATCATTTTCCTGGGTTGCTCTGTAAGACTGAGTCCAGTTATCTAAATAACCAATTTGCAGATGGGGGAAGACAGAGTGAAAAGCTTAACAATTATTTTTTTCTCTCTTATAAAGATGTATCTAGGCTTGTTCAGGCAGAAACAAAGGCAGGCACCAAAGGCATATGCTATCTCAGTTAGGAACTGCAAAGATACAAATTTGGAAGGTTAAGTAGAAAAAGCAGACATACTGGCTCTTGGTGGGGTTGTAATTGTTAGGGATGAGAAAGATTAAAGTGATCTGGGAGTCATGTAGGGGAGGTCCTTGGCCAGCTGTGGGAGCCCATGGAGGTTTCCTAGGGAGATCTGAGCTTACTTTACCCAGCAGGACTGCATAAGAAGATGATTGGACCACAGGCCTGGGTACCAGATGTTTGGAAGGGTCCACACTTGGTTGTATCTAGCAGGGGAAGGTCTATTGCCTTGCCCCTTGGCATTGTTATAAAAAGCCCTTTTGAATAAAGTTCTGGGCCATTTGGGTATTGACCCAGGTCCTCCCAAAGCTATCCTGTGTTTCTGTCTTTCCTTTCATCCACTATATTATTCTATCTACAAGTTTCTTATTCCTCTCTCTTCCTCCTAGGAACCCTGTAAAAGGTGGGGACTGGTCCCCCACAGTTGGCACCAGAACTAGGCACTTGGATGAGGAGGAAGTTAAATGAGAGTAGGAAAGTACCCTGAAGGAAGCAGTTGGACATGTCTGGTATTGTAGTAAAAATAAAGGTGGGGGTATTCTTTTTTGGGGGGAGTAAAATTTTAAATATAAAGTAGAGTAGTTCAAGTTAAGCTAAATAAGAAAGTAGTTAAAGTTAGGCTGTAACAAGTATCTCTCTGTCTGAGTTTCTCTCTTTCTCTCCCAATCTCTATCTACTAAATTAAGTTTAAAAATGCTAGTATCAGTAAGTCATAGAAATGTAGGCTTAGATATATTGGGGTAGAATATAGGCTTTAGGTCTAGAGATACAGTGAAGTTTTAATACAGGGTTTAATTTAGAGTAGAGTAGTTCCTCCCTCCCTGAGTAAAGTGGAACCTGGGATGCAGAAAGCAGTGTCCACGGTAGACTGTGAGCTTGGCAGTCTGAGAAGCTTTTGGAGCTCCAGAAGCCCCCACCAATAGCAGGTGCCAGAGCCAGCACAATTGGCAGCAGCCAGTGCAGGTGGCAGAAGCTGGAGATACAGTGTAAGTAGTGGGGTTCTGCAAGCTTTCTGCCTAGAGGAAGCCCAGTGAAGAGCAGAGGTGCCTCACCATGGGAAAGGCTAATGGCAAACAGCAGTGAGCAGTGGAGACTGCTGCCCTGGTTGGAGAATTGACTTTAGTGGCCAGACACACAGCTGAGACATGCTGGAGCCCAGGGAACTGTAGAAGTGAGAGCTGTGCTTCAGGTAGAATGGCAGAGATGCTGGAACCTAGGCCAGCCCAAGCTCTCAGTGGCAGGATGTGGCTGGAACCATGGAGCTGCCCTGGGGCAGCAGTCAGCTGTGCAAGCAGGACAGTGCTCTCAGAGGAGGACTTGCAGCAGAGAAAGTAATGGAACCAGGGGTGAGGCAGCCACACCTGACCATGGCTGGGTTTCCTCCTGAACCCCAGGTGCTGAGGGTGGTAGCTCTAGCAGGGGTGGCCCCTTGAGCTCATGTGGCATGAGCAGATTGAAAGCCTTCAGGACACAGTGGTCCTGGGAATGGAACAGTTCTGGGAGGCACAGACAGACTGAGACTGTGAAAGCTGTGAAATCTAGGAGCCAAAGGCCTTGTAGTTTCTGTTTGCTGGCTGTAAGAAAGTCTCTTTTGAAAGGACTCTGCCCCAGCCACCTAATAACTTTTTCCCAAGGCAAGGTTCTTCAGGAAAGACTGCCATAACATGCTGCTGAGAGTGAAATTTCAGCAATGCTTTTTGAACTAGAATTGTTAACTGCAAAAAGTTTTTGGTTGTGGATTTCTTCATATTTGGAAGACTGGTACCAGAATTGATTTTTTGAACTTTTTGGACTTAAGAAATAATATGGACAAGAGTGATTCCATTGCAGTGGGACAATTTTGACTTTACCTACACATATAGACTCTATTTGTGGTGATTCACAAACTGTTTTGTGTTAAAAATGGAACTGTTTAAATGGAGAAATTTGCTTTTTTTTTTCTACTCAGGTCCAAGAAAAAATGAGGAGGGGGGAGTAAATATTACTTAATCTACTTAATTTAATTATAAAAAAATTTTCTTGCCCCTTGAGTGGACTAATGCTAAGTTGTGTTTTGTACAGTATTATTAAGAAATTATTTCTGGATTTTTGCTAAAGTTTTTAAAGTATTAATGGTTCTAATAAGAGTTCGCTTTTGGATGTAAGTTTTAGAGAATTGTAATTATGTATAGTAATATTTATGTTAGAATTATATTAATCTGTTAATGTTAATGATGAAGCTAAGGGAGTTTTTAAGTTTGATGCAGTGGCATCAAGAGTTTAATGATTTAAAAAAGGGCTTGGTGCAGCTGAGGCTTCTATAGATATCTTAGACCCATTAA
The DNA here is from genome assembly GCF_949786415.1 of Peromyscus eremicus. NCBI lineage: Eukaryota > Metazoa > Chordata > Mammalia > Rodentia > Cricetidae > Peromyscus > Peromyscus eremicus. Next base: position 9,628,386 of record NC_081417.1, on the reverse strand, counting down.
AAATGATATTCCATTTTATCATCTTCTACTACTTCACTGGGAGGTGTGGTAGCTATAGGGATTGCTGTAGTAGTTCCAGCTACTTACAAGCTCTTAGTGGGAACCTGAGTCAGAGCTGCCTAGAGTTAAGCTCTGTACCTCTACTTGAGATTTAAAATATTAAGAAAGATCTGTGGAGCCCAAAGAAGTTTCCTAGTGAGATCTGAGCTTGCTTTACTCAGCAGGACTGCATAAGAGGATGATTGGACCACAGGCCTGTATACTAGGTATTTGGAAGGGCCTATACTTTGTATCTATCAGGGGGAGGTCTTTTGCCTCGCCCCTTGGTATTGCTATAAAAAGCCCTTTTGAATAAAGTTCTGGGCCATTTGGATATTGACCCAGGTCCTCCTGAATTTATCCTGTGTTTCTGTCTTTCCTCTCATTGGCCATGCCTATTATTCTATCCATAAGTTCATTATTCCTCTCTCCTCCTCCTAGAAATTCTGTAAAAGGTGGAGACTGGTCCCCCACAATTATTTACCCTTCCATTTTATGGGATTGTCTAAATCAGTTAAGATCAAAGCTTCCAAATTCCAGCCAGCACTGGCCATTTGTCCAGCGTATATTGAGCTGAGATTTGGGCCAAGAGCCAAACAAGTGAAGCTAATTTGGAAATTCCCCCAAGTCAAGCTTTTTTAAATATTAGCCTGCAACCAGAATTAAGGGTATATACAATTTGGAATCCATGGCGGTTCCTGGAACAAGTTTAATATGGGTCAAAATCCAACTACTCCAAATAGAATGTCCTCTGAGTTTCAGAGTGACCAGGTGTGCCTGGAAAGTAGGGGAGTACACCTCCCCACACACAATCCTTTGGTTCCAGGATCAAGAAATCACAGGGTGAGTAGAAGCTTGGAAGAGGCTTTCTGCTGATTTAATAGTGGCCAGTGGAGAATTCTAGGAATTCTCGGCCAAACTTCTCATAGGCAGTGAAAAGTCCTTGATGCCTTCAACAAAGTGATCTCAAGACCAGAGGGAAGGGGCCTCCTGTGACCTAGGGGTGCTAGACCTAATGGGGTGCTTCTGAGTTAGATCATGTCATTACCTTGCTCTGTAGCTATGGCTACCTTGCATTCCTTGTCAAATGGAGCATGGCCTTTTGCCTAGAAGGTCAGGCTGTGTCAGAAAGAGATAGAGGAAGTTAGAGGAGAGAATGATGGAAACAGAGAGTGAAAAGAAATTGCTTAAAAAAATTAAAAAAAAAAAAGCTGGGCAGTGGTGGCGCACGCCTTTAATCCCAGCACTCGGGAGGCAGAGGCAGGCGAATCTTTGTGAGTTTGAGGCCAGCCTGGCCTACAGAGTGAGGTCCAGGAAAGGTGCAAAGCTACACAGAGAAACCCTGTCTCAGAAAACCTAAAAAAAAAAAATTGCTACCTGAGAGAGACTGGTAGCCCTGCAAGGCCCACTCTGCCCATGAGAGTCCATGAGCAAATAAAACTTCATATACTCTGGCCTAAGATAATGACCAAATAAGGACAAAGATTATGACCTGTCCAGGCCTGCCTGAAAATCGGAAAGCTATAGCCTAAACCATGCCCTGATTACCCAAAGTCAATTAGAATGTACTAATATGATTGCCACTGCTTAAACCAATCATATCTACAATGACCAGATTGCCTTAGAACCTCCCCTTGCCTATGCTTAAAAGGAGCCTGTGAGCTCCTCTCAGGGTCATCACCATTTTCCTTTGTACGGAATGGACAGCCCCAGCATGCTGGAATAAACAATGCTCTTGTTGATTGCATATGTGAATGGTGGTCTTTTGTGGCACTTCTCCAGGACCCTAACATAGGGTGCATTGGCTTGGAAGTCCCCTCAAGACTGCTGACATCTGAGCATTTGTGCCACACATGGATCAAGAGACATCTCTGACTGCACCATGGTAGGGACTTTGAGACCCCCTTGATTGAACTGGGATTAACAGGTTGCTCTTGCCAGGTGGGGCTTGCAAAACTGCAAGAAGGGCTGTGTGTCAGATGGGGCTTGCTTAACAGTGAGAGAGGACACAGTCTCAGTGCTGGCATACTGGTGTTTGGTTGTCTATGTCATTGTTATTTGCTTCTGTCTACTAACCTTCCCATTTTTCTGGGAAGGAAGAGGCATGGCAAGGGCCACCTCCCTCTGTTGTCCCCTTGTTCTCCAATTCATAGCAAGGACATGATTTGCCCTGCCATACTAGAGAGGCCTGCAGCCAGCTGTGGCTCTTTCAAGGGGCAGGGATGTGGCTACAGGAAGCAGGGCATTTTCATGTGGGCAGGGAATTACGGCCTGACATTGATAAGCTGCAGTGAATGATGGACAGAGAATCTGGAGTTTGGCTAGAGGGGCTAACAATCTCTCTTGCAGAATTGCCAAGGGCATACTTTGTGCCCACCAGTCATCACTCCCCCTTCCTTCCTTTCTTCTTTCCTCCCTTTCTCCCTCCCTCCCTCCCTCCCTCCCTTCCTTCCTTCCTTCCTTCCTTCCTTCCTTCTTTCCTTCCTTCCTACCTTCCTTCCTTCTGAGCCTACTTCTTCACTCACTGTGATATAATTTATGGTTTTGTGATAATGTCAAGGTCTTGACTGCTGGCCAGCTAAGTTCTCTCCTTCCACTGCTTGAAAAACTGTTAAATTGAAAGAGCCTATAAAAGATGTATTATGTTTGGGAAAACTTATGCTTCTGTTTCCACAGTAAGGAAAAAATTTATCTTGTTAGAGGCACTGTACAGATACCTGTGTATCTATGCTGTTGTTCTTTGGTTTTGTCTGTTAACCTCTTTTCTTATTTTAGAGGAGATGGGGCAAGGAGCTTCTGCCCCAATTCCTTTTAGCCTCCTTTTGGACAACTTCCAGGACTTCTGGGCCCAAGCTAATGACTTCAGGCTTGTGGTTTGAAAAAGTAAACTTTCCATCTATTGCAGGAATGATTAGCTCATGCTTGATGTAGGATGGCTCTGCTCTTAAACCCATGTAGAATCCAGTTCACCTGCAACAGTGCTTTGCATCCTGCCACCCTGCTTCCAGATCTAGACCTGGACCAACATCTCCACAACTGTGTGGACATCCTAAGTCATTTCCATGGGTGCAGACCAGACCTCAAGGATGTCCCTCTGATGAGGGCTAATGTAACATGGTATACTGATGACAGTAGTTTCATCAAGGAATGCATCAGGAATGCAGGGGCAACAGTCACCACCGAGGATGAGGTTATATGGGCAGAGGTCCTGCTCCCTGGAAAATCAGTTCACAGGGCAGAACTGATAGCTTTGACCATGACATTACAACTGGGAAAAGATAAGAGACTTAACAACTATACTGATAACCAATATGTGTTTGCCACAGTGCATGCTCATAGCATCATCTATGGTGAAAGAGGGTTATTAACTGCAGAAGGAAAGACTATAAAAAACCCAGGAGATTTTAAATCTCTTATGGGCCATATGGCTGCCCAGAGAAGTAACTATTATATACTTTCCAGGACACCAGAGAGGGGAGGACTCCATCTCAAGAGAAAACAACTGGGCAGACACATCAACAAGGGAAATTACTTTTGCTGGTCTCACCACCAAAGCTCGTAGCACCCATGCTGCCAGAATTTTCAGCTTACAATGACCAAGATCTTCAGAGAATACACACCTGCACAAATTCCTATAAAGAAAAGGATGGTTTAAGACCCCAGATGAATGAATCATTCTCCCACTAGACTTTGCCATTCAACAAGTCAAGCAAATACACCAGAGTACTCACCTAGGAGAAAAGAAGACACAAGACCTTCTAAGGAGAGCACACCTTAAAGTTTCAGCCTTAAATCTAAGATAGCAGAGGCCATAGGCTGATGCCACACAATCTGGCTTTTGAACACAAAGAGCAGAGTCACAAGAATGGGACACCAGGAAAGAGGAACCTGACCAGGAGCCAACTGGACTTCACTGAGATAAAACCAGGCCTATATGGTTATAAATACTTATTAGTCTTTATAGATACTTTTTCAGAATGGGATGAGGGCTTTCCAACCAAATATGAAATAGCTGCCATGGTAGTCAAGAAGCTATTAGAAGAGATTTACTCCAAGGCACGGCCTTTCAATGCTCTTGGACTCAGACAATGGGCCTAAGTTCATCTCTCAGGTAACATAGAAACTAGTCAAGGTAATGAAGACTAATTTGAAACTTCATTGTGCATACCATCCCCAGAGTTCTGGCTAAGTAGAAAGGATGAATTGGACCTTTAAGGAGACTATAACTAAATTAACTCTTGAGACTGGTGGTGACTGGGTTTCTTTCCTTCCCTTTGCTCTATACTGGATTCCCAAATCTCCCTATACTTTGGGCCTAAACCTGTTTGAAATCAGGCTTTCACCACTTCTGCCTAACCTTAAGGCAGAACTGTTAGCTGACTTTGGTGACCAAAAGTTTCTCTCCTTCCTACAAGCTCTCTCTCGCTTACAGAAACATCTCTGGCCACAGCTTCATGCAGTCTATGAGAAGGAGCAACTTCCAACATCCCACAGATTCCAGCCAGGGGACCTCATAGTCATCAAATGGCACCAGAAAGAGAATTTAGAGTCTGGCTGGAAAGGACCCCACACCATCATCCTGACCATGCCCACAGCTGTTAAAGTGGACCAAGTTCCCAACTGAATTCATCACCCTCAGGTGAAGCCTGTGGATCCACATGCTGACCTTGAGGACTTCACCCTAGAAGAAGCCAACCCCAGATTTTGGAGGGCTGTTGCCCACCCACAGGACCCTCTCACACTGAGAATTCAGAAAATTACAGACCCAGCTAAGTAATGACTATGTTCACCCTTCTCTGCAGCCTGTGCCTGCTGGGACTTCCCTTCCTGACAGTCCAGGTAAAACCTGGACAAAGCAACTAAATCCCTCTTCAACCCTTCAATCTCATCTGGGTTGTCACTAACACAGATTCTGGGGAAGTCCTCACTAAGACTTCTTGACTGATTCCCCAGATTATACTTTGACTTGGGGAAACTCTGATTTCGAGAAGGTTATGATGAAGATTCCACATGACAAAGACATCACTTCTATGTTTTCCCAGACATGACAGGGATAAAGATAAGGGGAAAACCTGTTGAGGGGCAGGTAATTATTTCTGTGCCTCCTGGAGCTGTGTCTCCACAAGTTATATCTGGTGAAAAGCCCCAAGAAGTGGGGATCTTATCACAATGAACAAAACAAGTATGCCAAAATGTGGTTGGGGAAATTACAAGCATGCAAGATGCAACCCAATAACGATTGAATTTACTGACCCTGGCAAGATAGCCAAAGAGTGGACAAAAGGGAAAACTTGGGGCATAAAAATCTACCAAAAAATGAGGTTCTCCTTTAATGATGTAGGGGCACTGTTTACCATACAACAATTCATTGGTCTCCCTCAACAACCACAGAGATCTCTGAGCCCCAGTAAGAACCATATAGGCTCATATATTTTATTGCTTAGTAATCAGGAAGTGGAACTCTTTGATAGGATTAGAAAGATTAGGAGATGTTGCCTTGTTGGAGGAAGTGTGTCACTGGGGGGGTGGACTTTAATGTTTTCAAAGCCCACACCTGGCCTAGTGTTTCTGAGCTGCTTCTCCAGGACCTGCCTACCTGCTTATCATCATGCTCCCTGCCAAAAATAATGATAATGGACTAAACCTCTGAAACTGTAAGTAAGCTCCCAATTAAATGCTTTCCTTTTTAAGAGTTTCTATGATCATGGTGTCTCTTTACAACAATAGAACAATGACTAAGACAATATACATGCAACTTCTTTGCAATAATCCAAGGAGTAAGGATATATTAAATCTATTTAGCAGATAAAGTAAATATTCTTGCTAAGAATATTTATCTTATTCCCCTGCCAAAGGACACAGTATGGACTATTTTTCTTTTTTTTCTGAGCTAAAAATCTCCCTATGACCATTACAAAATTTACAAAATTTGATTTGTATGCTTTCTCAGAAATTATGCAAAGGCAAGCTACACCTGTAACAGACAATAACTTTACATGGAACTCTGTCACCAGGAAGACATTATTATAATTAACAGGTGGCTTCAATAAGTAATTGATGATTCAATAGCACTTGTAACTACTATTTTGGAAAGAGTGTCAGAAATTCTAACAAGCACTTTCAGGGGTAATTGTTAGCTGTTGTTATTTTTAGAAACATGGCAAAGCCTAACTAGCAATTTGTTCTAGTATCTACATATTTGCCTAATTTATATTAGTAGTAAAATCTGTCCTCTCTGGAGCTGTCCACTGGCAGAGGGCTTAGGCTTTAGGCTGAAGAGAAGAAGGGAAGGGAGCATGAGCCCAGGAACTCTCACAGCCTGCAGGGTCTTGCTTGGACACACCACACTCATTCTTCTAGTGTTTCTTGGAATGAGAGAGCATACACATCAAACTGCTCTGTCCTGTACAGGTCACAGGGATGAATTCTGAAGCTGTGCTCAGGGCTCTTTATCTTTCAAATCTTCTTCTTAAAGACTGATTTTTCTAGAGTATGCCTCTTAAGTATGCTTTTGGCTATCCCTTAAAACACTTCTTCTTGCAGATGAGAAGGTTGATCCCATGGTACCAAGACAGTATTTTTTAGATATGCATCTTTTCCTCCTTACTGGTTGGGCTGATAACTTTGACGGTACTTCCAGTTTCTTTAATCAATTACAGATAGTCTTCACTATTTGTGTGAAAAGTTAGGTTCTGGTGATAAAATAGAACAACCACTGATAGTCTTGGGCTAAGAATTAGAAGAGCCCTGCTTGCGGGTTCAGTCTGGGAGTAATGAAATTGGTGTTCTGAATCTATCTATCATCTATCTACCAATCATCTATCACTTGTCAATCATCTACTAAGTGCTTGTCTTTCCTTCTCCAATGCTGTCTGCAAACCATAATGACCACCTGTGTTCTTCGACTACACTTTAGGCAAACCTGGACAGTGGAAATAAGTGCAGCATGCCTGTAGTTTCTGTGGCATGCAGACACAGGAGGAGGCAGCTATTTGACTCTGACTGGAGGAGTCCAGCAGCAATCACAAAGTTACACAGTGGCAGGTGACAGATGTTAGCAGAGCATGCGTGAATCTGAGTATGCTGTGTCTGGGAGATGGAACTTCAGCACTGACACAAAGCCTTCCTTATTCTTTCTGCCATCTCTTCTCGGGTCAGTTAGGATTGTGCCAATTTTTCTCAATGGAGCTTTTTAAGGATGATAAGAAAATGTCTGCTCAAATAACAGAATGAGCAGTCATAGCTTAGCATTTTAAGGTCATCTATAGAAGGTATAAGTATTCATCTTTTTGTTAAGTGGACCCCATATCTGTTGCCTATTTCATAACACCCACTACATTTAGTATTTTGAGTTGAATTTTAGAAAAAGAATAGGATTTTGAAAACATTCCCATTATTATCAGCAGCATATTAAATATATACTACACATTCATTTTTAAACGGCATATTTTATTTAGCTACAGTTTTTTTTTTTTGGTCTGAGAACAAGAAAACAAAGTTGTTGTACTGTCTAACTGCTGTTCTTTTATGTTAAAAACAAACCCAACCATTGAGTCCCTGCTCCTGTTAATCTGGAGTCTATTACATCAGCCCCAATGTTTTCCAGAAGGCTTTATTGAATCCATGTTTATACGCTCTGGTCTCACACACTGTTGGTCTTTCACTGTCAGTCTCGGCTCCAGGAAAAGTGACCACTTGTCAAATCCACAGCACAACAGCTGAACTGAAGGGGACACAGAAAGGATGCAAGGACCCTAGTTAGAGCACAGGCCAGCCATGCCTGGTCTCCTCACTGGTGACACTTTAAACAATAGAGCTGTCAGACCCTGCTGTGAAGAGAGGAGCTTAATCATAGCAGGAATTAGTGCACACAACAGGTGATTACATTCTGGAAAGATGCCAGGGCAGGGCCAGCTGCAGCACTTCACAGTATTTGTAATCTCAGTAATTAACGCTTTGGAAAGAATGATTTGAGATTGGAGAACCCGAGTTTGAGGAAGAAGTAAACAGAAACTGTATACAACCCACTCATTTCCACAATAGAGGTCTCAGTAAATGGGAAAAGTTCAAATTTAAGTTATAAATTTAAGTCCTCCCCTTCTCTCCAATTTAACAACACAGCAATACAATCAGCCTTTTTCTCCTTTTTCAAAGTCCAGTTATAGTGTCTCTTTACAAATAAAACAAGCCTCCAACAATCTACTTACTGATATGAGATGAGAATTCTAAAATTATTTGGGTTAGGCTGTGAGAAGCCAGTCAGGTAAGTGAGGGATTCAGGTGAAGAAAGCATACAGTGCTCTTTAGCTGTGATAAATACTTGATTCTCTTCTCTTGGAGTTTATAAAAAGGTAGCTTAACATTGAGACCATTTGTGGAAAGTAATTTAGAACCAAAGACTTTCCCTGTAAGGAAATACAGGAAGAGGAGCTGTATGAAATGGGAAGAAAGTTTTATGGCTAGGAGTCTCACTTTTGGGGTTTGTTCTGTGGCAAAGATGTCAAGTGTAAAAACTGGCATAGTCTTGGTCTTCTTGACTTTCCAATGGAAACTTTAAGTTTTTCTCTGTCCTCCATGTACTTATTTCTACACAGCAACATTGCTTTTCCACACATTCTGTTGTCTGTCATATGGGCTAATTTAAAGTTTTCCAACATGTTGCAGAAGTATAATGAAAAAAAAAAACTCCCTTCATCAAGAGATATTTCTATTGTGTCTCATGACTTGTCATTGTGTTGTAAAATACTTCATAGGCATATTTTCCACACAGTGATATATGAATAGAGTTACTGCCAAGTCATTGATTATCCTATACAGAGCCTTTTCACAGCTTTTATTTTCTTATTAGAATACAATCCAGTATTGCAAATAATACTTAGATAGCATGCTCCTTTAATCTCCTTTAATCCAAAGCATTCCCTTGGCTTTTTTTTTTTTAATTTATGGACATGAACATTTTGAAGGTGTGGTGGTTTGAATACTAATGCACCCCATAGGCCCAAAGGGAATGGCACTATTAGGAGGTGTGGCCTTGCTTGAATAGGTGTGGCTTTGCTGGAGAAAGTGTGTTATTGGAGGCAGACTTTTAGGTCTCAGATGCTCAAGTCAGGCCTCACAGTCTCTTCCTGCTGACTGCCAAATCCAGATATAGAACTCTCAGCTGCCTATCTAGAACCACATCTGCTAGTGTTCTGCCATACTTCCCATCATGATGATAATGGACTAAACCTCTGAACTGTAAATAAGCCTCAAGTGAATGTTTTCCTTTATAGGAGCTACGGTGGCCACAAGAGAACTCCAGCAACAACTCTGCCTCATGCTATGATGCTGGGGCTAGTGGGACTCAGTCACAACCCGGCATTTGAGAGGACTTCAGTAACATCTCTTCACCATAAAGGAGCCTGCCTGCTATTGTGCCAGGCAGTTGGGCACTATTATGATCTCTTTGTGATGAAGAAGCATGGTCCTGCCCAGCAACATGATGGACTAAGCAGGACAAGGAATCCCACACATGGGCTTGGAGTTGTTTGCCCCAGGCTCTGAGGCAAAATTACAGGCCCACCTGGCACCCTGCCACGCTGGCCAGACAGTCACTACTAGGGTGAGCAAATGTATGATGTGGCATGTGGGTGGGGGGGGAGAGGGAGAGAGACAGAGAGAGAGAGAGAGAGAGAGAGAGAGAGAGAGAGAGAGAGAGAGAGAGAATGATTCATGTCCTATGGACAGAGGCATATCTGAAGAAGCAAAAGAGGTGAGGAGTGGGCTGAGGTGAGTGGCTTAATTGCTACCCAGGGCCATAGCGGTGTCTGTGCCTGGCATGCTGTGGGAACCCATATTAGGGTTCATGGCTCTGATGCATCTGAGGTCTTTGTTGATGTCCATGCCTCCTGACACCACCAAAGGCCTAGAGGACAGGGCTGTACTGAGCTGGCTCTGCCCCACACTGGCTGCAACACTCAGGAGAGCAGATCCTGCACCTCACCAAGTTAGCACAATAGAGGTGATTTTATTCTCAGGGGTAAGGGTGAGCTGGCCATAAGGGTATGAGATTGGGAGAGCAGGTCACACCCCTCTAGTATGCCATGTGGTAGCACAGGTGAGGGAAAGATGCCCTCCTCCTCTTGCCAGCTGCAGAAGGTAGGGCACCTGATCCGCCCCTAACCAGCTGCAGCACTTGGAAGAATAGATCTGCACCTTACCTAGCAGCACAGTAGAACTGACCCTATAGACAGGGGAGAGGTGAGCCAGCCCTGAGGGCATGAGAGAAGCACAGTTGGTACTGCTTCCCTTGTGTGTGGTGGGGTGGTGGCAGCAAGGAAAAGATGCCCTCGCCCCTCACCTCTACCTCACTGAGGTTTTGAGGGAGCTGACCCCGCTCTGTACCAGAAGCAACACTCAGGAGAACAGGGCCTGTACCTCGTCTAGGTAGCACACAGAGCTGACCTTGTTGGCAGAGGTGTGAGTGAGCCAGGCCCAAAGTTGTAAGCCTGGGAGAGCTGTCCCCACTATTTATCTGTCATGTGGTGGCATAAGTGGGAGAGAGATCTGTCCTTACCCTTTGCTCCTTGCCACCATTGACAGATGAGGGAACCAACCCTCCCCCTTACCAGATGCAGCACTTAGAAAAGTGGGCTCTGCTCCTCACCTGGGCAGCACAGTAGAGCTTACCCTGTTGGCAGAGGCATGGGTTAATTGGCCCTGAGGGTGTGAGAGAGGGATAACTGGCCATATCCTCCTTATCTGCCATGTGATGGAGAAGGTGAGGGAAAAGTGCCCCCCCCATTACCCATGGTAGGCCAGGGAGCTGATCCTCCCCCTTACCAGCTGCAGCACTTGGGAAAGTAGGCCTTGCACCTCACCTGGGCAGCACAGCAGAGCTGATCCTACTGACAGGGTATGGGTGAAGCACCCTGAGAACTTGAGTGTGGGAGATCTGGTCCTGCCCGTCATCTGCCATATGGTGAGATGCCCTCCGTTCTCCTCCATACCTGTGATGGGTGGGGATCTGGCCCTGAGGTCATAAGAGTGAGAGAGCTGTCCCTGTCCCTCACCAGCTGTAGCATTCAGAAGAGTGGCCCCTGCACCTCATCTACACAACACAGTAGAGCTGTCCCAAATGGGCCGGTTATGGGAGAATGGACCCTGATAGTGTGAAAGCAGGAGAACTGGCCCCTCCCTTTGCTCATTGCTGCAAGAGGTGAACTAGCCAGGGAAATGCTTGAGAGCTCACTCTGGTAGTGAGGACAGGGCAGACCTGGTGGGATGACCAACCCTACAACTACCCAGGCCCAGAAATAGGGTTATGAGTTGGCCTGACCCAACATACATCCCATCTATGATCTGTAGGAGCACATGAAGGGACCAGTCCTGCAGATCCTAAGCTGCAGGATCACCACAACACAGGGCAACAACACAGGATTTACAAGAGGAGTTTCAGTGAGGGCCCAGTATTGATAGTGTAGTAGAAACCAGAGACCTTGAACCAGAACAATGACTCTTTGTAATGGACATTTGCAACTAAAGATATATGGACAAAAGGGTTTAATGTGTGACTCACTGTGCCACACTATAGCTTCCATGATGAGATTTTTCTGTTTTTTTTCTTTCTTTTTCCTTAAATTTTATAATTTTGGGGGGGGGGTAGTTTGCAAGGGCATAGGGTGAATATGTAGGAACAATGATATGAATGAGATTGAGATGCATGATGTGAAAGACACAAAGAATAAAAAAAAGAATGTTAAAATAAATTTAAAAAAGAGTTGCCATAGTCATGGTGTCTCTTTACTGCAACAAAACTCAAACTAAAGCAGGAGAGCGACATTTTACTACACAGAATGTACTTTGCCTTGGGATTTGCTGGGCTCTTGATTTGATTCTAGCTATGAGTATTAAAAGCTGTGCCACTAAATGGTAGATATCACGTCCTTCCTGGACATCATATCAGATAACTTGTGTGTTTTTTTGTCCCATTGTTCATCATGGTGACTGTGATCTTTTAATTAAGATAATTGTTGACAATCCTAATTGGTCTTATAATAAAATCCCAGATGTCTCCCTCTATCATGGTATCTCTTTCCTTGCTCTCTCACTCTGTCTCTGTTCCAGTTTGACCATCCCATTCCCTTATGTTCTCATCCCCCATCCCCTAACCTCCATTGCCCCCCACCCCCAACTTGCTCATTGAGATCTCATCTATTTGCCCTTCCCAGGGCAATCCATGTGTCCCTCTTAGGGTTCTCCTTGTTAGCTAGCTTCTCTTGAGCTCTGGGTTGTAGTCTGGTTATCCTTTGCTTTACATCTAGTATCCACTTATGAGTGAGTACATACCATGTTTGTCTTTCTGAGTCTGTGTTACATCACTCAGGATCATATTTTCTAGTTCCATCCATTTGCCTGCTAATTTCATGATGTCATTGTTTTTCTCTGCTGAGTAGTACTCCATTGTGTATTTGTACCACATTTTCTTTATCCATTCTATGGTTGAAGGGCATCTGGGTTTTTTCTAGGTTCTGGCTATTATGAATAATGCTGTTATGAATATAATTGAGCATGTATCCTTGTGGTATGATTGGGTATTCCTTGGGTATATGCCCAAGAGTGATGTAGCTGGGTCTTGCAATAGTGGAGGGAGTGCCTGAACTGACCTACTCTGGTAATTAGATTGGTGAGTACCCTAACTGTCATCATAGAGCCTCCATCCAGGAACTGATGGGAGCAGATGCAGAGATCCACAACTAAACACGAAGCCAAGTTCCAGGAGTCCAGTTGAAGAGAGAAAAGAGGGATTCTATAAGCAAGGGGTATCAAGATCATGATGGGGAAACCTACAGAGACAATCAAACCAAATTAGTGGGAACCCATGAACTATGGTCCAATAGCGTGAAGCCTCCATGGGACTGGACTAGGCCCTCTGCATGGGCAAGACAGTTGTTTAGTTTGACCTGTTTAAGGGGCCTCTGGCAGTGGGATCAGGATCCATCACTGGTACATGAGGAGGCTTTTTGGAGCCTAGTGTCTGTGGTGAGACACTCTGCACAACCTTGGTGCAGGGAGGAGGGGCTTGTCCCTGCCTCAACTGAATCTACCAGGCTCTGTTGACTCCCCATAGGAGTCCTTTTCTTGAAGGAGGTTAGAATGGGGGGTGGTTTGTAGGGAGGGGAGTCTGGTGGGGAGGGAAGGAGGGAGGAGAGGGTCATCTGTGGTTGATATGTAAAATGAATTAAAAATTTCTTAATAATAAAAAAAAGAAAAAAAACAGAGCTAGATATTGGGGTAAATGCTGAAAGATCAGTAAGATAAAGGAACAAGCCACTAGAGAAACTTCTCATACTACCAAACCAAACCCTCAGGCCAAAAGGGAGGAGAGATCCTGTCTTCATGAATCTTCAGATTGAATGCCTCTGAGTCCTCAGCTGAAACTTGTCTCCTCCTGCCTTATATTCCTTTCTCTACCCAGCCATATCACTTCGTGTCTCAACCTTCCTAATGCTGGGATTAAAGGCCTGTGACTCCCAAGTGACAGATTTGTCCTGACTGCAGACCAGGCAGGACACAGGAAAACTCTGAGTACAAATGGCAAATGGCACCAAAACATGGGACCTAAAACCTGAGAAAGCTTAAAAAAAAAAAGATTCTAAAACGGAGCTAAAAAATAACTTCCTAGTTGTGTCTCTCAGCCATGAGCTATGGTATGGCAGGTTCACAGTGGAGTGTGGGCTTGAGTGCAGCATGGTGGATTTCCACCACAGTACACAGTGGTATCTTCAAGCCACACAGTGCACTGCAATGTGACAAGTTTAGCTTTTGTTAGTACAGGAAAAAAAAGAGGCTTCTAGGCTGAATGGAAGCATAGACCCACTGCTTCCCATAGTCAGCAGTGAGCCTGGTTCCCAGAGCTGGTGGTGAACGTAGTTCTACCATGTTGGGAAGCTGAGGTGGGTAGAGCCAGCAGCCAATGCTGCCATTTCAGTCCTAGTAATGCTGTAGTTTAAAGCAATAGATTCACAATAAGGCAGATTCAGATGGAACATGACTTTAAGTGGTTTACAGTGTGTGTAAAAATGTACATAGGCTTGAAAGAGAGAAAAAGTAATATAGACGGTTATATTAAAGAAATAGAAAGTTTTAAAAAATAAAGTCTTTAAAGAGAAAGTAAAAAATATAAAAAGTAAGCCACATAAAGATGGATATTCACGTAGAATCTGGATTGTGTTGTCTTTGATATTTTAGCTTCAGAAAGACATTTGATTGTAAAGGTTGCTCAGTTAAACCAATATGTTTATTTTAAAGGTATTTTGACTTCAAAATTTGGATCTAAGGATATGTTGCTTTGGAAAGGAGGCTCTGCTTTTGTTTACACCAGAAGCCAGAGGCTATGGATTTGTTCCAGATTAAGATACATCAGGTTTGACCAGCCAAGACCCCCTGAAAGGTCTCTGATGATACCATGGCCCAGATGATCCAACATCCAGAATGGTTTCAAGGCAACTGGCTCAGACAATGCTGCCTCATAGACTATTTCAGTTAGGACTTGACCATAATTTTTAATTTTCTCAGGATCCCCATAAGAATACAGCATCCTCTATCAGCAGGAATTAGCCTTAAAAACTATGCGCACATTCCCCAAAAACGGATTATGGAGGTTTGTCTTTGTTTAGGTTGTTGGTTACAAATTGTTATTGGTCATAGTCAATCTCTTTCTAAAAGAAGAAAGGAGATATAATATAGAAATATAGGATATAGATATGATAGGATAAAAGGGTAGATTGTTGAAACTACTTTTAAAGAGTAACTTGTTTAAAATGTTTTGCATTGTTATGGATTTTAGTTTATTGATACACATTTAAAGTTAATTTTGTTATACTGTATGTATATTTCTACTCTTGTTTAAATTATTTTGCTTGTACAACTCTTTGAAATTGTAGTGTATAACTGAGAAACACAGATTAGTAATTAGTCTTCTATGATAGTCAAACTTATAGTCATGTTAAGTTTTCTAGTTATACATAGATGTAATTCAATTAGTTAGATAATCTTCTAACACTTCAAAGACATACAGAATATGGCATTTAAAATGTTTTAAAAACTTAGACTTTCTGGACAGTGAGATATGTCTGCTCCTGGCAGCACTGATTTACTTTAAAGATAAAGATGGGCATCAAAGACACCCTAGATGGAGTTTATCTTCTTATTGACAAAAAATAGCCATTTGGGCAAGAAACTGTTCTTGCCTGGACTGCTTGACAAAATGTTATATCTACTGGACATGTAGGACCCCTAGGAAGGTGATCACTGAACTTTGCAAGATGAGAAGGTCCTTCAGGTTCCTGCTTCGGAGAAGAAACTGCCAGACATTCTACAGGACACAGAGAGAAGCAACTGAGAGACTCTAGGCCTGTTGGCTGAAGAATGGATGGCCTAATGTTACAGAAGAACTTTGGATAACTGTTCAGGCAGGCAGGCAGCTGTCTCTGTCATTCTAGATTTTTGGAAGCTGCTTACAATGCTCTTCTTGTTTACTTAGGTAATATTATATCTTTCTGGGGTCTTTGATGTAGTTGAAGACTAGATAGTTACAGTTAAAATTTTCCTTGGTTATGATAAAAGATAAATTAGATATGAAACTTTAGACTCATAAAAAGATAGGATATTTTCTTTAATTTTGCCAAATACAAATAGAGTAGATATTATGACTATAATTCTTGCTTGATAACTGTTCTATTATATGTAATTTTACTATGTTAAAGTTAAAGCCTTCCTTTTTGATTAGTCATAAAACGGGAGGTGCTGTGGGATGTTCTGTATGCTGTGGATATGTGTTGCTCTGATTGGTTGATAAATAAAATGCTGATTGGCCAGTAGCCAGGCAGGAAGTATAGGTGAGATAAGCAGACCAGGAGAATTCTGGGAAGACAAAGGCTGAGTCAGGAGATACCAGTCCACCATCTAGGGAGCAGCATGTAATGGTACACAGGTAAAGCCATGGAACACTTGGCAACATATAGATTAACAAAAATGGGCTGAATTTAAGATATAAGAGCTAGGTAGCAAAAGGCTTGAGCCATGGCCATGAAGTTATAATTAATATAAGCCTCTGTGTGTTTACTTGGGTCTGAGTGGCTGCAGAACTGGCAGGTGAGAGAGATTTGTCCTGACTGCTGGCCAGCCAGGACATAGGAAAACTTCAGCTACACCCAAGTACTGGGATTAAAAGTGTGTGCCAGCACTGTCTGGCTCTGTTTCTCTTTTAGACTGGATTAGTCTCATGTAATCCAGGGCGGCTTTGAACTCACAGAGACCCAGATGGATCTCTTTGTTTGTGATAATGCAGGGGCTTAAGATGGCTCAGCAGTTAAGAGTATTTACTGCTCCTATACAAGATCCAGGTTTGGTTGCCATTATGCAAATGGAGCTCACAACCCTCTATAATTCTAGTTCCAGGGCATCCTATACTTTCTTCTGCACTCCACAGGCAATGAATGTATGTGCTGTATATGTATAGATGTAGGCAAAACACTCACACAAATTAAATTTCTTAAAAAGATTAAACCATCCATAGTTTTCTTCATTGTAGTTTTTCTCTGTAATTCATGATCATTGAGGAGAGACTCCTCTATGTAAGTATCCTGTTTCTTACCCACTTTTTGCAAGTATCAATTGATGATTTTCTTTATTCCTTTTGAATTTATTAATTATCATTCTACTCTAAGTAAGAATTTTCCCATATCTCACTTAATGCTTAATTCATTTTTTCATACTGACACAGACACATAGATTCCTATGTTCTTTCTTCCATAAGATATGATTCATATTTTATTTTGGCCCTGTGCATTCCTATGTTTGATAAATAGGAGCTTCTTGGAGGCTAACTGTGTACTTTTGATACGTTATCACCAGTTTTCACTTCCTTTGTGTTTCAGTGGAAGACCCACTAGAGAAACAGAAGCAGTAGGAGGTAGATATTATAAGCAACTATAAAGAACTATATTCCAGAGTTGGCTTATGTGATCATAAAGCTGCCTGGGCAAATGAGGAGTGCCAGTGGCCATGTCAGAGGAGCAGCAGATGGCAATTGACTTCAGGGAATTGGTCCACCAGGAAACAAAACCCTGATGGGTGAATCTTGGATAGGTTAAACCCCAAGAGACTGGGCCCCAGGATGTTTCTTGCTACTGCTGTGTCTTTGCATGTTTGCCAATGCCATTTTGCTCTAGTATCTGGCATGGTGTGAAGGGTGTGGGGAGATCCCCACTACCCTTAATGCAATATGATCATCTCTTGGAAATATCCCGTTCTACTCGGCATTTTTATCTGTGGATTATTATGAAGATGATTTCCTTCTAAGCTGTACCGTTTAACTAAAGCAATGGTTTTATGCAACAATAGTGTCAGTTTAAATAGAATTTTGATGATTGAGGGGTTTTAATAAGTATAGTAAGGGATTATGAGAGAGGTTAGTTTAGTGGAAAAATTAACATAGGTAAAGGTAGGATAAAATATTGTCCCTGCTTCTGGTAAAGCAGAGGCTGCAGACAATAAAGAAAATAAAACAAGGAAGTGTCACACAGCGAGAACACACGTGTTTCTATTGAGGAGCCATCTATAGACTGTGACAGGTTAGTAATTAAGAAAAACAACTGCATCCCAGCAGCCCAGCTAGTTTAAATTCTATTCATTTTCATGTTGGAAGATATGTTCACAGTGCATCATAGATGAAACAAAGCTTTGGGAATGACTTAAGGTTAGACTGAGATATTTTTGTCAAGCCCTGCTCTGCTGGAGACTGGTCCTTAGGGAAGTAATAGAGAAGCCTGCTGGGCACCCTCACAGGTAGATAACTCATGTACAGGGAGCCAGTTGACAATGTCCTCCTCTCCAGGGAAATCTGGGTCTGCCCTTAAGGCATCATAAATGATTGAATTCTTCAGGATATTGCTTTTCCTTGGAGCCAATTGATTGTTATTAATAACATCTTTATAGTACCTGCACTATAATATTTTCATCAGATACTACGTTCTGGTTGTTACCGTCTCTGACAAGATTGATCATTGATGTCATTGTTCCATGTATATAAAGTGCTATTTTCCCCCAGATATTTCTAGAATTTCTTTTCACTCTTTAGTGCTCAGAAGTTCAGTCATAATGTGTTAAGCTATATCCTCTCTCTCTCTCTCTCTCTCTCTCTCTCTCTCTCTCTCTCTCTCTCTCTGCTTGTTTGCAAAGCATCTTAGGGTTTAGTATCATATTATTTCATTAAGTTTTAAAACTGGTTAGTCGTTCTTTCTTCAGATTTTGGTTTGTTCTTGGGCTCCAATATCATTTTCCTAATCAATTTAGTATTGTACTACAAAATTCTCTCCATGCTTTCTCAATACAATTTCCAATTTCCCTTCCCTTTCCGTTTAGCTTCAAGTTAACTGGCATTTTCCCCACTACTCCCAGTAAACTGATAAGGCCATCCAATAAATGATTCTGAGTTTATATACTCATTTTTATTTTCAATGGTGTCTATGTGGGTTTTTTTTTGTAGTTTCCATTAATCTGGAGATCTTCCCTTTCTGATCATTTATGACTATGTTCCCCTTTAAGTCATGTATTTGTTGTACTTTCTCTAAAAGTTTTACTGTTTAACTCCATCTGTGCTATCTTAGAGTCTGCTAGTATCTTTACTATTTCCATTTTCTACTTCTTCCTGTGTCTAATATTATTGCTGTATACTCATCATTGTTAACAATGAGTTCCTTTCTAAGGATAATGACTGTAGACTCTTATAACTATAGTTTCTGTGATAATAGTAAATTAACTTTGTTGGAATCTAACCATGAACAGTGGTGAAGTTTCTTATTTCTTCCAACTTGCCAGCTGTGACTCTTTTCTGCGAACTGTGGCGTCTCTAATGTTTGTAAAGTTTTAGCTTCAGCCAAGTATAGACAGAAGTTCGCACAGTTTTGAAAGTTTCCCTCTGTGGGTTCTGTGTCTGGGCTCTCATATCAGCTCCCTATATTCTCTAGCATCTCCCAAGTCTACAGTTTTGGAATAGAGTATGTATTTGTTGTGGGAGTCGTAATTTATTTCCTGTCACTCTCTTATATTTTTGGTTGTGAGCCTAGCCTTTAACGGCTGAGCTATCCCTCCAGCCCTCCTGTCACTCTCTAAGAATAAACTAATTTCTCAGAAGTGTATGGAATCTTAACCTTCCCACATCCTTCTCTTATTGTAAATGAAAAACCCTGCCAGATGTTGGATGACACCAGGATGTTTTAAGAAGTGAACAGAATTCTGAAGTCTATCTTACATGAGAAAAAATGCAAGAAAGGCATGTTTAAAAAAAAAAAAGGTGGGATTGGAGAGATGATTCAGGAGTTAAGAGCATTAGCAGCTCTTCTGGAGGTTCTGATTCCAATACCCAGAAACCACATGGTGGCTCACAGCCATCTATAAATGGGATCTGATGCCATGTTCTGGCATGCAAGTGTCCATGCTGATAAAGCACCATACATAAAATAAATAAATTTTAAAAACATTATTTAAAAAGAAGAGTCAGAGTTTAAGCCCATGATTGTGGCACATGCCTTTTTTTATTGCTACAGTTATTTTTATTAAGACACTGTGTCTGGCACATGCTTTTAATCCCAGCACTTGGGAGGCAGAGGCAGGAGTATCTCTGTGAGTTCGGAGCTAGCCTGTTCTACAAAGCAAGTTCCAGGACAGCTAGGGCTACACAGAGAAACCCTGTCTCAGGAAAAAAAAAAAAAAAAAGCTGTCATCACAGCTAATGAAAAATGAGCAGACCCTAGGGCACCCAAGCAACCAGATAAAAAGCCCATTTCTTCCTCCCAGTTCTGGGAGGGGCAGTTTGATCTTTCCTTGCTGTGTCCCACACCTCTTCCCCACACTGATTATCTTCTTCTGCTTCCGGTGAGAAAGCTGTTACTAACGTTTGTGGCCTGTGAATTCACTTCCAAACTTCAGCCTGATTTCTGTTATTGTTGGATAAAGCTCCCTTGGATCTAATATTCATTTGGTTCCTCGCATTCATACAGCAGAGTTTTGCTATAGGTCTTTCTTCTGCCTCCTGCCACAGAGACCAGGATGTGCCCTTAACTGTAGAGTTGTCTAAAATCCATTATTTTGAGGATGGGCTGCTCTTTGGTTTTCCCACACTTTGGGTGTTTCTACATTTCCTACCAAGAGTTCATTTGATTTTGATGGTAGTCATCCAGAATTCATTATTATTATCTGCAGGCAACGGAAGAGTACAAGGCACCATCGTTGTCATTTCTCTGTGTGGTACTGGGCATGGGACATGAGATGTCCTGCATGCTAGAAAAGCACTCTACCATGGAGCTGGACCCACAGCCCTCTTCTTTTATTTTGAGAAAAACCTTATGAAGTTGCCCAGATGCTGTGTTCTACAATGCTGTGTTCTACAGAAACAATGCTGTGTTCTACAGGAAATCCACTTTCAAGAACACCAGTTTCTAAGCCAGCCCACAAGTCAAATGTAGCCCATGCCTGGCTTTGTATAGAAACTGCTGTTGGAGCTTAGAGCCTGTTTGTCAATGTGTTGTCAAGAAATGCTTCCCCATGACTGTGGCTAAGCTGAGTAGTTGTATCATACACTATGTACATGACAAATGTATGTGACATACGCCCTTCACAGAAAGAAAGGTTGCCGATCTGTGTTCTTGCTCGATATAAAATCACCAATACATATAGCGAAAAGTTCAAAAGTATATACTTAATTGCATATCAATGTTTTGGGACAGATCATTAAAAAAATACATTACACAGTGAGCTAACAAAGATATTCAGAGTAATGGTCCCTCAAAGACATTTACAGCCTCATCTGTGTGATTAGGCCAATTCACATGGCCAAAGGGGACTTTGCAGACGTGATCACCAGTCTGGATCTTGAGATGTGGAGGTAATTGCAGATTGTTAAAATGAGTCTGAAGCAGCTGAGAGAATATAAGAAAATCTTTGCCAGTTATATATTCGATAAAGAATTAGTGTCTAGAAATACGAGGATGGGTGAAAACAGTAAGGAGTCCTTCAGGTATATGGCTAGGATTGTGATAACTAAGTCACAGGTTGTTTGATTTTTATCTTTCCAAGAAGCTTTCACACTGATTTCCACAATGGCCACATCAGCTTATGCTCCCACCAACAGTAAGGTTTTTTTTTTTTTTTTTAAAAAAACTTTTTATTTATTCTTTGTCTTTCACATCATGCATCTCAATCCCATTCATTTCCCTGCCCCTTCATATCTGCCTTCTGCCCTTGCAAACTCTCATTCCAATCAAATAAAATTTAAGAGAAAAAAAAGGAAAAAGGTAAAAATCTCATCATGGAAGTTACAGTGTGATACAGTGAGTCATACAGTAAACCCTTTTATCCATATATCTTTACTGCAAGTGTTCATTGCAAAGAGTCATTGGTCTGGTTCTAGGTCTCTGGTTTCTGCTAATACTATCATTACTGGGCCCACACTGGGACTCCTCTTGGATATCCTGTTTTTACCCTATGTTATTGAGATCCTGTAACTTTGGGTCTGCAGGACTAGTCCCTTCATGTGCTCCAGCAGATCATAGATGAGATGTATGTTGGGGTGTGCCAACTCTTAATTCTGGTTCTGGGCCTGGGAAGTTGCAGTGTTGGTCATCCCACCAGTTCCCCAACTCCATCCTCACCACCATGGTGAGCTCTCCAAGAAGAACCACAGAAGATTGGACAGAAAGAATGTAAGAGAACTAGAGGATGGGGAAGAGTGCTGTGAAACTCAGTCTTCTGTATATGATATGCCCATTGTAATCATGACAACACTGTAGCTGTGGCTACCTGCACAAGAGCTGTGCAAGAAAAAGGACATAAAAATGGGGGTGGGACTAGTTTGGAAGAAGAGGGGGTGAGCAGGAGTGGGGCATTAGTATGGTGGGGTTAAGTATGACCTCAATATATTGTGTGTGAGTATGAAACTGACAAAATGAATCAGTTATTCAGTAATTTCCTCTGAATTTAAACATTCCATCCTGAGGAAGGATCTTTGAGACTTAAGTAAACAAAACTTACAAATCTCAGGAAGTAAACAATTTTCAAGTTTCAGGATGTTTCTGAAATTTAAAAGAGTCACAAGGTCCCTCCGCAAGGTTTTATAAGAGGTAAGGACTGCTGAGGAGAGAAGACTATTCATGTCATCTGTCAAACTTCCTTCAGGTCATGCAGGCAGATCCAGGGATATAACTATCATAAGTTGTTACCTAGGCTAAGGTGGGAATTTTGGTGATACAGCTCTATGTAAGTCATCCATGTACCTATAAATAACTCGTCTTTCATAAGTAACTTCAATAAACTTACTGGTTCACTAAGCTAGTGGAGATAGTTTGGACTGTTGTCACACCTCAGGTAAATAGGCATTTGTTTTCAACATTCCAGAAAAAGTCATATAACAGAGCTCAAGAAATTTGGAATTCATCAAAACAAAGAACTCTCCCCAGCTATTCTGTGAAAAGGTGGAGGATGACAGATGTGGTGAAGTTGATAAATATAAAAATAACAAAAGCACTAAAAGCCAAGAAATGCTGTCAGCTTTTAGAGCAAAAGTCAAGGAGAGATCCTCTCTCCCAGTATCTGCAAAGGAGTGTACCCTTACTGACCCATGATTTTGTATCAGGAACACTTGTGTCAGACTTCTGTTCTGTAGGTAAATGATGGCATTATGCATTTGTGTTCTTGTAAGTCCCGACATCTGTGATGATTTATCATAGCAGCAATAGAAAGCCAATCCATCCAACAGTATAAAGCACATAAGGATGGACACATTTTAGCACCTGAGTTCAGTTCCCTGCACTGTTGGGTAGTTGTGAACTCAAGCTCACCATCTTCTTCTCTGGGCACCCACACACAAGTGGCATTCACTCACACACACAGATACACATACATACAAATAATTAAAAAAAACTACACTACAAATATCTAGCCACAGAACAAAACAGAACACCACTCACTGAATCAGCTTTATTTCTGTAGCAACACAGTTGGAGCAGGTAGCTTTGTGTCTGCTTCTGCCATCTGTGATGCCTGAAATCACTGGGAAAAAACCATCTGAGCAAAGAAGGCAGTTCTAAGGGCTTTCATTGGGCTGTGGTTGCCAGGGGAACCATTTTACTTGGTAATCAGTGTGTTTCGTTGCCTCTGTTGCTTCTGTTTAATTCCCACAGACACTCACACACAGAGCGGGTCCATGGAAAACACCGGGAAGGAAAAGAGGAAAGCCTTGAATAATAACTTCAACGAGAGAAAAGCTGGACAACTCATTCCTATAAAGCAGAAGAAAATGTAAAAATTAAATAACTTTGATTTTGTCTAAGCTCAATAGAATGGGATTTATAAATTAAATATGAGATGTATTTTTTGTCTGTAGCAAATTTGCAGAGTCAAGTAAGGTTCCCTAGAATTCCTATACAATGATTTGGATGGAAAGGTACTGCTTCAGCAGCAAGCCAAGGCTGTCTTTGTAAATCAGTGCCCCACCTCTTTCCCCCTCCCTTCCCCTCTTCTTTCTCCATCTCCTTCCCTCTTCCTCTCTCCCCAACATGTTTGGTTTTCTTAGAATTTTTTCATTCATAATCTATGAAAAAATGAAGTGTTGTGGTAATGTGGAGCATTCAGATCTCTTAACTGTTGTGTAGAACCACGGGCTCATTTGCACAGCCAAGGAACTGATCCTCAGGGAGAAGGGGAACAGACTCTGTTTGGAATTAGGAAATGAAGGAAATTCTTAGGGAGAGGATGGGTCAGGTAGAGACTGTTTCATGTGATGTGGGTTGAGGTCCTTAGGGTCCTTTTCCTTCAAGAGCACAGGAGCTGTTGTTTGATCACAGCCAGATTATCACAGCAGTGGAGTCCAGCCCTGCAGATGACTGAGACTGTCATCCCACGCTGGCACTGCTCAGCCCCACAGGGCTAGTTCTGGAGGCAAATCTCCCTCCCCCTCTCCCTCTCCATCTCCCTCTCCCCCTCTCCCCATCTGTCTGTCTATCTATCTATCTATCTATCTATCTATCTATCTATCTATCTATCTATCTATCTATCTTTCAGATTCAGGACCATGCAAGCCTGTTCCCAGTCTTAGGTGTCAAGGCTAATAGTGTAGGTGCTTTGATTTCTTGCATTTAAACCATTTTAAGACACATTGTTGGGAGAATAACTATATTTAAAAACGTCTTGGTCAGAGAGACTGTCAGGAAGGCAGTGATAAAACAGGCACAAGATGAAATGTCAGAGTAAATTTCCTGCGCAAGTGCATTCGTGAGTATGTTCATGGAGCTATGGATGTACTGTTGCTTACATTCATCCAATTCAGTGAGAACTCCACCTTCTCTTTACTTTTCAGCTCAGTGAGATTCTTGAGCTGTGCACTTGTAAAACATGAAGTGTGGGATGTATTGATTTAGATTCTGTCTTAAAACTTAACAGCTGATAAACATAAAATACTGAATTCAGATTAGTATATAGTCTTAAAATTAGTTTAAAAACACATATCAGATAAAAATTAAATGAGGATATTCAAGCAATAGAATTTCTGGACTCTTTAAAGTAAATGAGAATAAACTTAAAAGACATAAAGAAGGCAGGGAATGCAGCTCAGTGGATGGAATGCTGCATAGCACTCCTGAAGCTCTGGGTTTGTTCCCCAGCACAACACAGTGGGGTGTAGTTAGAATGCCAGAATGTCAGAGGTGGAGATGGGAGGGTCAGAAGGCCCAGCTCATTCTCAGTTACACAGAAGCCAGCTTGGGCTACAACAAAAGCAAGTCACCTAATTACCAAATCAATAAATTATCTGAATAGACACTTAAAAATACAAATCACACACACACACACACACACACATATAATTTTAATAGACACTTAAGAATACAAATATATATATATATATATATATGTAGAGAGAGAGAGATTTCTCTCTCTCTCTCTCTCTCTCTCTCTCTCTCTCTCACACACACACACACACACACACACACACACACACACACTGGAGTAATATTCATCCATATAGATGAACATCACAAAAAATGAGTGAAACTAGAGAACATCATGTTAAGCATGTAAGACACAGGAAGAAAATGCTGCATTTTTTGTCATATGAGGAAACTGAGATAAAAGAGAAGACTTGAAAGCAGTGAAAGCAGTGAGGGATGAATATAGACTAGAAAGGATTAGAGAAGGGAAGGGAAGGAGGAGAGAGGGAAAGATGTTGGAAGAAGTGCAGACAGAGATGATCAGTGTATGACGTATGCATATGAAAAATACCACTGTGAATTCCTTTACTGTCTATAATAGATATGCTAATAATTATAATAGCAATAGCTAAACAGTTTTTAGAATGATAGGTATGGTCATTGATTCTTCTTTGTCTTAGGTTGAGGATAAGAACAATGGCTCCTAACACCCATGCACTTAGCACACAGACGGTCTGCTGAATTTCCATTGTGTGTGTTCAGATATTGCCAATGGTGCTGCTGCTGTACATTTTCCTATTAAATTTGGATGAAAACTTTTGAAGCAAGAACTAGTTAAAGATGGTGTGTTCAGATTTGAGAGCAAAGAGTTTTAATCTCCTCTTCCAATTGAGGTTTTCTTTGTGCAAGGAAACATCCTCATTTTTACAAAAGCCCCAGTTCAAGAGAGACAGAGACAGACAGAGAGAAAGGGGGAAGGGAGAGACAATATCTGGCATTTTAACTTTCTCTGTGTTTGGTCTAGACTGACTCTGATACAGGTTGAGCACCCCTAGCACAGAATCTGACATGTTTCAAAGCATGACAATTTTTAAAGGATGGCAGTGGTGGCTCTCTCTCTCCCTCTCCCTCTCCCTGTCCCTCTCTCTCCCTCTTCCTGTCCCTCTCCCTGTCCCTCTCTCCTCTCAATCCCCCCTCCTCCCTCTCCCCCCTCTCTCCCTCTCTCTCCCTCTCCCTCCCCCCTCTCTTTTAGCAGTGGCTTCTCTTTCTCTTACACTGAAGAGAAATGGCTTCTAAGGTCACTCTATGTCAGAGGTAAAACTGAAGTGACTTCCTAACGCTTGTTAAACCCAACTCTGCCTTTTGTTTAAGACATAGTTCTTGTAGTCCAGAGTGGACCTGAACTTTC